>NW_027650002.1:7500-187500 GCF_965287045.1 Carcharhinus amblyrhynchos
GACTGAGAGACTCAGAGACACTGAGACTCAGAGACTCAGAGACTCAGACACTCAGAGACACAGAGACACCGAGACTCAGAGACGCAGAGACTCAGAGACACCGCGAGACAGAGACTGAGAGACTCAGAGACATCGAAACACAGAGACTCAGAGAGTCAGAGACTCAGAAACATCGAGACTCAGAGCAACCAAGACACCAAGACGGAGAGACTCAGAGACTCAGACACTCAGAGACACTGAGACTCAAAGACTCAAACACTCTGAGACACAGAGAAACCAAGACACCAAGACTCAGAGACACCGAGACTCAGAGACTCAGACACTCAGAGAATCAGTAACTCTGAGAGTCAGAGACTCTGACACTCTGAGACGCAGAGACAATGAGACTTAGAGACGCAGAGACTCTGAGACGCAGAGACACTGAGACACAGAGACTCAGAGAAGCAGAAACTCTAAGACGAAGAGACTCTGAGACGATGAGACACTGTGACGCAGAGATCCTGAGACGCAGACACTGTGAGACGCAGACACTCTGAGACGGAGACACTCTGAGACGCAGAGACTCTGAGGCGCAGAGACTCTGAGATGCAGAGACACTGAGACGCAGAGACACTGAGATGCAGAGACTCTGAAATGCAGAGACACTGAGACGCAGATAATCTGAGACGCAGATAATCTGAGACGCAGAGTCTCTGAGATGCAGAGACTCTGAGACGCAGAGACACAGACGCAGATACACTGAGACGCAGAGACTCTGAGACGCAAAGACACTGAAACGCAGAGACACTGAGACGCAGAGACACTGAGACGCAGAGACACTGACACGCAGAGACTCTGAGACGCGGAGACACTGAGTATCTGAGAAGCAGAGACACAGACGCAGAGACACTGAGGCGCAGAGACTCTGAGACGCAAAGACACTGAAACGCAGAGAAACGGAGACGCAGAGACTCTGAGACGCAGGGACTCTGATACGCAGAGACACAGACGCAGAGACACTGAGACGCAGAACTCTGAAACGCAAAGACACTGAGACGCAGAGACTCTGAGACGCAGACACTGAGACGCAGAGACACTGAGACGGAGAGACTCTGAGACGCACAGACACTGAGACTCTGAGATGCAGAGACTCTGAGACGCAGGGACACTGAGACGGAGAGACTCTGAGATGCAGAAACTCTGAGACGCAAAGACACTGAGACGCAGAGACACTGAGACGCAGAGACTCTGAGGCGCTGAGACTCTGAGGCGCGGAGACTCTGGGACGCAAAGACACTGAGACGCAGAGACTCTGAGACGCAAAGACACTGAAATGCAGAGACACAGAGACGCAGAGACTCTGAGACGCAGAGATTCTGATACGCAGAGACACAGACGCAGAGACACTGAGACGCAGAGACTCTGAAACGCAAAGACACTGAGATGCAGAGACTCTGAGATGCAGAGACTCTGAGACGCAGAGACTCTGAGACGCAGAGACACTGAGACACTGAGACGCAGAGACACTGAGACGCAGAGACTCTGAGACGCAGAGGCACTGAGACACAGAGACTCTGAGACACAGAGACTCTGAGACGCAGAGACTCTGAGACGCACAGACACTGAGACGCAGAGACTCTGAGATGCAGAGACTCTGAGACGCGTAGACACTGAGATGCAGAAACACTGAGACGCAGAGAGAATGAGACACAGAGACACTGAGACGCAGACACTGAGACACAGAGACGCAAAGACGCACAGACACTGAGACGCAGAGACACTGAGACGCAAAGACTCTGAGACGCAGAGACACTGTGACGCAGAGACACTGAGACGCAGAGACTCTGAGACGCAGAGACGTTGAGACGCAGAAACACTGAGAAGCGGAGACTCTGAGATGCAGAGACACTGAGACGCAGAGACTCTGAGACGCAGAGAGACTGAGAAGCAGAGAGACTGAGACACAGAGACTCTGAGACGCAGAGAGACTGAGACACAGAGACTCTGAGACGCAGAGAGACTGAGACACAGAGACTCTGAGACGCAGAGACAATGAGACACAGAGACGCAAAGACGCACAGACACTGAGACGCAGAGACACTGACACGCAGAGACACTGAGACTCTGAGACGCAGAGACTCTGAGACGCAGAGACTCTGAGATGCAGAGAAGCAGAGACGCTGAGACGAAGAGACGCTGAGACGCAAAGACTCTAAGACGCAGAGACACTGAGACTCTGAGACTCTGAGACGCAGAGATGCAGAGAAGCAGAGACGCTGAGACACTGAGACGCAGAGACTCTGAGACTCTGTGACGCCGAGGCACTGAGATGCAGAGACTCTGAGACTCAGAGAAACTGAGACGCAGAGACTCTGAGACGCAGAGAAGCAGAGACGCTGAGACGCTGAGACACTGAGACGCAGAGACTCTGAGACGCAGAGACGCAGAGAAGCAGAGAAGCAGAGACGCTGAGACGGAGAGACACTGAGACGCAGAGACACTGAGACGCAGAGACACTGAGACGCAGAAACACTGAGACGCAGAGACTCTGAGACGCAGAGACACTGAGACGCAGAGACTCTGAGGCGCTGAGACTCTGAGGCGCGGAGACTCTGGGACGCAAAGACACTGAAACGCAGAGACACTGAGACGCAGAGACTCTGAGACACAGAGACTCTGAGAAGCAGAGAGACTGAGACACAGAGACACTGAGATGCAGAGACTCTGAGACGCAGAGAATCTGAGACGCAGAGACACTGAGACGCAGAGACACTGAGACACAGAGACTCTGAGACGCAGAGACACTGAGACACAGAGACACTGATACGCAGAGACACAGACGCAGAGACACTGAGACGCAGAGACTCTGAAACGCAAAGACACTGAGATGCAGAGACTCTGAGACGCAGAGACTCTGAGATGCAGAGACTCTTAGACGCAGAGACACTGAGACGCAGAGACACTGAGACGCAGAGACACTGAGATGCAGAGACTCTGAGACGCAGAGACACTGAGACACTGAGACACTGAGACACTGAGACGGAGAGACTCTGAGACGCACAGACACTGAGACGCAGAGACTCTGAGATGCAGAGACTCTTAGACGCAGAGACACTGAGACACTGGGACGCAGAGACACTGAGACGCAGAGACACTGAGATGCAGAGACTCTGAGACGCAGAGACACTGAGACACTGAGACACAGAGACACTGAGACGGAGAGACTCTGAGATGAACAGACACTGAAACGCAGAGACTCTGAGATGCAGAAACACTGAGACGCAGAGAGAATGAGACGCAGAGACACTGAGACGCAGACACTGAGACACAGAGACGCAAAGACGCAGAGACACTGAGACGCAAAGACTCTGAGACGCAGAGACACTGAGACACTGAGACGCAGAGACACTGAGACACAGAGACTCTGAGACGCAAAGACTCTGAGACGCAGAGACTCTGAGACGCAGAGACGCTGAGACGCAGAGACGTTGAGACGCAGAAACACTGAGACGCAGAGACTCTGAGACGCAGAGACACTGAGACGCAGAGACTCTGAGACGCAGAGACTCTGAGATGCAGAGAGTCTGAGAAGCAGAGAGACTGAGAAGCAGAGAGACTGAGACACAGAGACTCTGAGACGCAGAGAGACTGAGACACAGAGACTCTGAGACGCAGAGACACTGAGACACAGAGACGCAAAGACGCACAGACACTGAGACGCAGAGACACTGAGACTCTGAGACTCTGAGACTCTGAGACGCAGAGACTCTGAGACGCAGAGACTCTGAGACACAGAGATGCAGAGAAGCAGAGACTCTGAGACGAAGAGACGCTGAGACGCAAAGACTCTAAGACGCAGAGACACTGACACGCAGAGACACTGAGACTCTGAGACGCAGAGACTCTGAGACTCTGTGACGCCGAGGCACTGAGATGCAGAGACTCTGAGACGGAGAGACGCTGAGACACAGAAACACTGAGACGCAGAGACTCTAAGACGCAGAGACACTGAGACGCAGAGACACTGAGACGCAGAGACTCTAAGACGCAGAGACTCTGAGACGCTGAGACACTGAGACGCAGAGACTCTGAGACGCAGAGACTCTGAGGCGCGGAGACTCTGGGACGCAAAGACACTGAGACGCAGAGACTCTGACACACAGAGACTCTGACACGCAGAGATTCTGAGACGCAGAGATTCTGAGACGCAGAGACTCTGAGACGCTGAGACGCAGAGACACTGAGACGTAGAGACTCTGAGAAGCAGAGACTCTGAGACGCAAAGACTCTGAGACGCAGAGACACTGAAACGCAGATACACTGAGACGCAGAGACTCTGAGACGCAGAGACTCTGAGACGCAGAGACTCTGAGTCGCAGAGACTCTGAGACGCAGAGACACTGAGACGCAGAGACTCTGAGACGCAGAGACTCTGAGACGCAGAGACTCTGAGACGCAGAGACTCTGAGACGCAGAGACTCTGAGATGCAGAGACACTGACACGCAGAGACTCTGAGACGCAGAGATGCAGAGAAGCAGAGACGCTGAGACGAAGAGACGCTGAGACGCAAAGACTCTAAGACGCAGAGACACTGACACGCAGAGACACTGAGACTCTGAGACTCTGAGTCGCAGAGATGCAGAGAAGCAGAGACGCTGAGACACTGAGACACAGAGACTCTGAGATTCGGTGACGCCTAGGCACTGAGATGCAGAGACTCTGAGACGCAGAGAAACCGAGACGCAGAGACGCAGAGAAGCAGAGACGCTGAGACGCTGAGACGCAGAGACTCTGAGACGCAGAGACGCAGAGAAGCAGAGACGCTGAGACGGAGAGACGCTGAGACGGAGAGACGCTGAGACGCAAAGACTCTAAGACGCAGAGACACTGAGACGCAGAGACTCTGAGACACAGAGACTCTGAGAAGCAGAGAGACTGAGACACAGAGACACTGAGACGCAGAGACACTGAGACGCAGAGACTCTGAAACGCAAAGACACTGAGATGCAGAGACTCTGAGACGCCGAGACACTGAGAAGCAGAGAGACTGAGACACAGAGACACTGAGACGCAGAGACACTGAGACGCAGAGACTCTGAAACGCAAAGACACTGAGATGCAGAGACTCTGAGACGCAGAGACTCTGAGATGCAGAGACTCTGAGACGCAGAGACTCTGAGATGCAGAGACTCTGAGACGCAGAGACACTGAGACACTGGGACGCAGAGACACTGAGACGCAGAGACACTGAGACGCAGAGACTCTGAGACGCAGAGACACTGAGACACAGAGACACTGAGACGCAGAGACACTGAGACGCAGAGACTCTGAGACGCGGAGACACTGAGACGCAGAGACACTGAGACGCAGAGACTCTAAGACGCAGAGACACTGAGACGCAGAGACACTGAGACGCAGAAACACTGAGACGCAGAAACACTGAGACGCAGAGACTCTGAGACGCAGAGACACTGAGACGCAGAGACTCTGAGGCGCTGAGACTCTGAGGCGTGGAGACTCTGGGACGCAAAGACACTGAAACGCAGAGACACTGAGACGCAGAGACTCTGAGACACAGAGACTCTGAGACGCAGAGAATCTGAGACGCAGAGACACTGAGACACTGAGACGCAGAGACACTGAGACGCAGAGACTCTGAGACACAGAGACACTGAGACACAGAGACTCTGAGACGCAGAGACACTGAGACACAGAGACTCTGATACGCAGAGACACAGACGCAGAGACACTGAGACGCAGAGACTCTGAAACGCAAAGACACTGAGATACAGAGACTCTGAGACGCAGAGACTCTGAGATGCAGAGACTCTTTGACGCAGAGACACTGAGACACTCGGACGCAGAGACACTGAGACGCAGAGACACTGAGATGCAGAGAATCTGAGACGCACAGACACTGAGACACTGAGACACAGAGACACTGAGACACAGAGACTCTGAGACGCAGAGACACTGAGACACTGAGACGCAGAGACACTGAGACACAGAGACTCTGAGACGCAAAGACTCTGAGACGCAGAGACTCTGAGACGCTGAGACGCAGAGACGTTGAGACGCAGAAACACTGAGACGCAGAGACTCTGAGAAACAGAGAGACTGAGACACAGAGACTCTGAGACGCAGAGAGACTGAGACACAGAGACTCTGAGACGCAGAGACACTGAGACACAGAGACGCAAAGACGCACAGACACTGAGACGCAGAGACACTGAGACTCTGACACGCAGAGACACTGAGACTCTGAGACGCAGAGACTCTGAGACGCAGAGATGCAGAGAAGCAGAGACGCTGAGACACTGAGACGCAGAGACTCTGAGACTCTGTGACGCCGAGGCACTGAGATGCAGAGACTCTGAGACGGAGAGACGCTGAGACACAGAAACACTGAGACGCAGAGACTCTAAGACGCAGAGACACTGAGACGCAGAGACACTGAGACGCAGAAACACTGAGACGCAGAGACTCTAAGACGCAGAGACTCTGAGACGCAGAGACACTGAGACGCAGAGACTCTGAGACGCAGAGACTCTGAGGCGCGGAGACTCTGGGACGCAAAGACACTGAAACGCAGAGACACTGAGACGCAGAGACTCTGAGACACAGAGACTCTGAGAAGCAGAGAGACTGAGACGCAGAGACGCAGAGACTCTGACACACAGAGACTCTGACACGCAGAGATTCTGAGACGCAGAGATTCTGAGACGCAGAGACTCTGAGACGCTGAGACGCAGAGACACTGAGACGCAGAGACACTGAGACGTAGAGACTCTGTGACGCAGAGACTCTGAGACGCAAAGACTCTGAGACGCAGAGACACTGAAACGCAGAGACACTGAGACGCAGAGACTCTGAGACGCAGAGACACTGAAACGCAGAGACACTGAGACGCAGAGACACTGAAACGCAGAGACACTGAGACGCAGAGACTCTGAGACGCAGAGACTCTGAGTCGCAGAGACTCTGAGTCGCAGAGACTCTGAGACGCAGAGACACTGAGGCGCAGAGACTCTGAGACGCAGAGACTCTGAGACGCAGAGACTCTGAGATGCAGAGACACTGACACGCAGAGACTCTGAGACGCAGAGATGCAGAGAAGCAGAGACGCTGAGACGAAGAGACGCTGAGACGCAAAGACTCTAAGACGCAGAGACACTGACACGCAGAGACACTGAGACTCTGAGACTCTGAGTCGCAGAGATGCAGAGAAGCAGAGACGCTGAGACACTGAGACACAGAGACTCTGAGATTCGGTGACGCCTAGGCACTGAGATGCAGAGACTCTGAGACGCAGAGAAACCGAGACGCAGAGACGCAGAGAAGCAGAGACGCTGAGACGCTGAGACACTGAGACGCAGAGACTCTGAGACGCAGAGACGCAGAGAAGCAGAGACGCTGAGACGGAGAGACGCTGAGACGCAAAGACTCTAAGACGCAGAGACACTGAGACGCAGAGACACTGAGACGCAGAAACACTGAGACGCAGAAACACTGAGACGCAGAAACACTGAGACGCAGAGACTCTGAGACGCAGAGACACTGAGACGCAGAGACTCTGAGGCGCGGAGACTCTGGGACGCAAAGACACTGAAACGCAGAGACACTGAGACGCAGAGAGACTGAGAAGCAGAGAGACTGAGACACAGAGACTCTGAGACGCAGAGAGACTGAGACACAGAGACTCTGAGACGCAGAGAGACTGAGACACAGAGACTCTGAGACGCAGAGACAATGAGACACAGAGACGCAAAGACGCACAGACACTGAGACGCAGAGACACTGACACGCAGAGACACTGAGACTCTGAGACGCAGAGATGCAGAGAAGCAGAGACGCTGAGACGAAGAGAAGCTGAGACGCAAAGACTCTAAGACGCAGAGACACTGAGACTCTGAGACTCTGAGACGCAGAGATGCAGAGAAGCAGAGACGCTGAGACACTGAGACGCAGAGACTCTGAGACTCTGTGACGCCGAGGCACTGAGATGCAGAGACTCTGAGACTCAGAGAAACTGAGACGCAGAGACTCTGAGACGCAGAGAAGCAGAGACGCTGAGACGCTGAGACACTGAGACGCAGAGACTCTGAGACGCAGAGACGCAGAGAAGCAGAGAAGCAGAGACGCTGAGACGGAGAGACACTGAGACGCAGAGACACTGAGACGCAGAGACACTGAGACGCAGAGACACTGAGACGCAGAAACACTGAGACGCAGAAACACTGAGACGCAGAGACTCTGAGACGCAGAGACACTGAGACGCAGAGACTCTGAGGCGCTGAGACTCTGAGGCGCGGAGACTCTGGGACGCAAAGACACTGAAACGCAGAGACACTGAGACGCAGAGACTCTGAGACGCAGAGATGCAGAGAAGCAGAGACGCTGAGACACTGAGACGCAGAGACTCTGAGACTCTGTGACGCCGAGGCACTGAGATGCAGAGACTCTGAGACGGAGAGACGCTGAGACACAGAAACACTGAGACGCAGAGACTCTAAGACGCAGAGACACTGAGACGCAGAGACACTGAGACGCAGAAACACTGAGACGCAGAGACTCTAAGACGCAGAGACTCTGAGACGCAGAGACACTGAGACGCAGAGACTCTGAGACGCAGAGACTCTGAGAAGCAGAGAGACTGAGACGCAGAGACGCAGAGACTCTGACACACAGAGACTCTGACACGCAGAGATTCTGAGACGCAGAGATTCTGAGACGCAGAGACTCTGAGACGCTGAGACGCAGAGACACTGAGACGTAGAGACTCTGTGACGCAGAGACTCTGAGACGCAAAGACTCTGAGACGCAGAGACACTGAAACGCAGAGACACTGAGACGCAGAGACTCTGAGACGCAGAGACACTGAAACGCAGAGACACTGAGACGCAGAGACACTGAAACGCAGAGACACTGAGACGCAGAGACTCTGAGACGCAGAGACACTGAAACGCAGAGACACTGAGACGCAGAGACTCTGAGACGCAGAGATGCAGAGAAGCAGAGACGCTGAGACACTGAGACGCAGAGACTCTGAGACTCTGTGACGCCGAGGCACTGAGATGCAGAGACTCTGAGACGGAGAGACGCTGAGACACAGAAACACTGAGACGCAGAGACTCTAAGACGCAGAGACACTGAGACGCAGAGACACTGAGACGCAGAAACACTGAGACGCAGAGACTCTAAGACGCAGAGACTCT
The DNA here is from genome assembly GCF_965287045.1 of Carcharhinus amblyrhynchos. Taxonomy (NCBI): domain Eukaryota; kingdom Metazoa; phylum Chordata; class Chondrichthyes; order Carcharhiniformes; family Carcharhinidae; genus Carcharhinus; species Carcharhinus amblyrhynchos. The sequence goes on from NW_027650002.1 coordinate 16,696, forward strand.
GAGACGCAGAGACACTGAGACGCAGAGACTCTGAGACGCAGAGACTCTGAGGCGCGGAGACTCTGGGACGCAAAGACACTGAAACGCAGAGACACTGAGACGCAGAGACTCTGAGACACAGAGACTCTGAGAAGCAGAGAGACTGAGACGCAGAGACGCAGAGACTCTGACACACAGAGACTCTGACACGCAGAGATTCTGAGACGCAGAGATTCTGAGACGCAGAGACTCTGAGACGCTGAGACGCAGAGACACTGAGACGCAGAGACACGGAGACGTAGAGACTCTGTGACGCAGAGACTCTGAGACGCAAAGACTCTGAGACGCAGAGACACTGAAACGCAGAGACACTGAGACGCAGAGACTCTGAGACGCAGAGACACTGAAACGCAGAGACACTGAGACGCAGAGACACTGAAACGCAGAGACACTGAGACGCAGAGACTCTGAGACGCAGAGACTCTGAGTCGCAGAGACTCTGAGTCGCAGAGACTCTGAGACGCAGAGACACTGAGACGCAGAGACTCTGAGACGCAGAGACTCTGAGACGCAGAGACTCTGAGACGCAGAGACTCTGAGACGCAGAGACTCTGAGACGCAGAGACTCTGAGATGCAGAGACACTGACACGCAGAGACTCTGAGACGCAGAGATGCAGAGAAGCAGAGACGCTGAGACGAAGAGACGCTGAGACGCAAAGACTCTAAGACGCAGAGACACTGACACGCAGAGACACTGAGACTCTGAGACTCTGAGTCGCAGAGATGCAGAGAAGCAGAGACGCTGAGACACTGAGACACAGAGACTCTGAGATTCGGTGACGCCTAGGCACTGAGATGCAGAGACTCTGAGACGCAGAGAAACCGAGACGCAGAGACGCAGAGAAGCAGAGACGCTGAGACGCTGAGACACTGAGACGCAGAGACTCTGAGACGCAGAGACGCAGAGAAGCAGAGACGCTGAGACGGAGAGACGCTGAGACGCAAAGACTCTAAGACGCAGAGACACTGAGACGCAGAGACACTGAGACGCAGAAACACTGAGACGCAGAAACACTGAGACGCAGAGACTCTGAGACGCAGAGACACTGAGACGCAGAGACTCTGAGACGCAGAAACTCTGAGAAGCGGAGACTCTGGGACGCAAAGACACTGAAACGCAGAGACACTGAGACGCAGAGAGACTGAGAAGCAGAGAGACTGAGACACAGAGACTCTGAGACGCAGAGAGACTGAGACACAGAGACTCTGAGACGCAGAGACAATGAGACACAGAGACGCAAAGACGCACAGACACTGAGACGCAGAGACACTGACACGCAGAGACACTGAGACTCTGAGACGCAGAGACTCTGAGACGCAGAGATGCAGAGAAGCAGAGACGCTGAGACGAAGAGACGCTGAGACGCAAAGACTCTAAGACGCAGAGACACTGAGACTCTGAGACTCTGAGACGCAGAGATGCAGAGAAGCAGAGACGCTGAGACACTGAGACGCAGAGACTCTGAGACTCTGTGACGCCGAGGCACTGAGATGCAGAGACTCTGAGACTCAGAGAAACTGAGACGCAGAGACTCTGAGACGCAGAGAAGCAGAGACGCTGAGACGCTGAGACACTGAGACGCAGAGACTCTGAGACGCAGAGACGCAGAGAAGCAGAGAAGCAGAGACGCTGAGACGGAGAGACACTGAGACGCAGAGACACTGAGACGCAGAGACACTGAGACGCAGAGACACTGAGACGCAGAAACACTGAGACGCAGAAACACTGAGACGCAGAGACTCTGAGACGCAGAGACACTGAGACGCAGAGACTCTGAGGCGCTGAGACTCTGAGGCGCGGAGACTCTGGGACGCAAAGACACTGAAACGCAGAGACACTGAGACGCAGAGACTCTGAGACACAGAGACTCTGAGAAGCAGAGAGACTGAGACACAGAGACACTGAGATGCAGAGACTCTGAGACGCAGAGAATCTGAGACGCAGAGACACTGAGACACTGAGACGCAGAGACACTGAGACACAGAGACTCTGAGACGCAGAGACACTGAGACACAGAGACACTGATACGCAGAGACACAGACGCAGAGACACTGAGACGCAGAGACTCTGAGGCGCGGAGACTCTGGGACGCAAAGACACTGAAACGCAGAGACACTGAGACGCAGAGACTCTGAGACACAGAGACTCTGAGAAGCAGAGAGACTGAGACACAGAGACACTGAGACGCAGAGACACTGAGACGCAGAGACTCTGAAACGCAAAGACACTGAGATGCAGAGACTCTGAGACGCAGAGACTCTGAGATGCAGAGACTCTGAGACGCAGAGACTCTGAGATGCAGAGACTCTGAGACGCAGAGACACTGAGACACTGGGACGCAGAGACACTGAGACGCAGAGACACTGAGACGCAGAGACTCTGAGACGCAGAGACACTGAGACACAGAGACACTGAGACGCAGAGACACTGAGACGCAGAGACTCTGAGACGCGGAGACACTGAGACGCAGAGACACTGAGACGCAGAGACTCTAAGACGCAGAGACACTGAGACGCAGAGACACTGAGACGCAGAAACACTGAGACGCAGAGACACTGAGACGCAGAGACACTGAGACGCAGAAACACTGAGACGCAGAAACACTGAGACGCAGAAACACTGAGACGCAGAGACTCTGAGACGCTGAGACACTGAGACGCAGAGACTCTGAGGCGCTGAGACTCTGAGGCGCGGAGACTCTGGGACGCAAAGACACTGAAACGCAGAGACACTGAGACGCAGAGACTCTGAGACACAGAGACTCTGAGACGCAGAGAATCTGAGACGCAGAGACACTGAGACACTGAGACGCAGAGACACTGAGACGCAGAGACTCTGAGACACAGAGACACTGAGACACAGAGACTCTGAGACGCAGAGACACTGAGACACAGAGACTCTGATACGCAGAGACACAGACGCAGAGACACTGAGACGCAGAGACTCTGAAACGCAAAGACACTGAGATACAGAGACTCTGAGACGCAGAGACTCTGAGATGCAGAGACTCTTTGACGCAGAGACACTGAGACACTCGGACGCAGAGACACTGAGACGCACAGACACTGAGATGCAGAGAATCTGAGACGCACAGACACTGAGACACTGAGACACAGAGACACTGAGACACAGAGACTCTGAGACGCAGAGACACTGAGACACTGAGACGCAGAGACACTGAGACACAGAGACTCTGAGACGCAAAGACTCTGAGACGCAGAGACGTTGAGACGCAGAAACACTGAGACGCAGAGACTCTGAGAAACAGAGAGACTGAGACAGAGAGACTCTGAGACGCAGAGAGACTGAGACACAGAGACTCTGAGACGCAGAGACACTGAGACACAGAGACGCAAAGACGCACAGACACTGAGACGCAGAGACACTGAGACTCTGACACGCAGAGACCCTGAGACTCTGAGACGCAGAGACTCTGAGACGCAGAGATGCAGAGAAGCAGAGACGCTGAGACACTGAGACGCAGAGACTCTGAGACTCTGTGACGCCGAGGCACTGAGATGCAGAGACTCTGAGACGGAGAGACGCTGAGACACAGAAACACTGAGACGCAGAGACTCTAAGACGCAGAGACACTGAGACGCAGAGACACTGAGACGCAGAAACACTGAGACGCAGAGACTCTAAGACGCAGAGACTCTGAGACGCAGAGACACTGAGACGCAGAGACTCTGAGACGCAGAGACTCTGAGGCGCGGAGACTCTGGGACGCAAAGACACTGAAACGCAGAGACACTGAGACGCAGAGACTCTGAGACACAGAGACTCTGAGAAGCAGAGAGACTGAGACGCAGAGACGCAGAGACTCTGACACACAGAGACTCTGACACGCAGAGATTCTGAGACGCAGAGATTCTGAGACGCAGAGACTCTGAGACGCTGAGACGCAGAGACACTGAGACGCAGAGACACTGAGACGTAGAGACTCTGTGACGCAGAGACTCTGAGACGCAAAGACTCTGAGACGCAGAGACACTGAAACGCAGAGACACTGAGACGCAGAGACTCTGAGACGCAGAGACACTGAAACGCAGAGACACTGAGACGCAGAGACACTGAAACGCAGAGACACTGAGACGCAGAGACTCTGAGACGCAGAGACTCTGAGTCGCAGAGACTCTGAGTCGCAGAGACTCTGAGACGCAGAGACACTGAGACGCAGAGACTCTGAGACGCAGAGACTCTGAGACGCAGAGACTCTGAGACGCAGAGACTCTGAGATGCAGAGACACTGACACGCAGAGACTCAGAGACACTGAAACGCAGAGACACTGAGACGCAGAGACTCTGAGACGCAGAGACACTGAAACGCAGAGACACTGAGACGCAGAGACACTGAAACGCAGAGACACTGAGACGCAGAGACTCTGAGACGCAGAGACTCTGAGTCGCAGAGACTCTGAGTCGCAGAGACTCTGAGACGCAGAGACACTGAGACGCAGAGACTCTGAGACGCAGAGACTCTGAGACGCAGAGACTCTGAGACGCAGAGACTCTGAGATGCAGAGACACTGACACGCAGAGACTCTGAGACGCAGAGATGCAGAGAAGCAGAGACGCTGAGACGAAGAGACGCTGAGACGCAAAGACTCTAAGACGCAGAGACACTGACACGCAGAGACACTGAGACTCTGAGACTCTGAGTCGCAGAGATGCAGAGAAGCAGAGACGCTGAGACACTGAGACACAGAGACTCTGAGATTCGGTGACGCCTAGGCACTGAGATGCAGAGACTCTGAGACGCAGAGAAACCGAGACGCAGAGACGCAGAGAAGCAGAGACGCTGAGACGCTGAGACACTGAGACGCAGAGACTCTGAGACGCAGAGACGCAGAGAAGCAGAGACGCTGAGACGGAGAGACGCTGAGACGCAAAGACTCTAAGACGCAGAGACACTGAGACGCAGAGACACTGAGACGCAGAAATACTGAGACGCAGAAACACTGAGACGCAGAAACACTGAGACGCAGAGACTCTGAGACGCAGAGACTCTGAGGCGCGGAGACTCTGGGACGCAAAGACACTGAAACGCAGAGACACTGAGACGCAGAGACTCTGAGACACAGAGACTCTGAGACGCAGAGACACTGAGACGCAGAGACTCTGAGACGCAGAGACTCTGAGGCGCGGAGACTCTGGGACGCAAAGACACTGAAACGCAGAGACTCTGAGAAGCAGAGAGACTGAGACACAGAGACACTGAGACGCAGAGACACTGAGACGCAGAGACTCTGAAACGCAAAGACACTGAGACACTGGGACGCAGAGACACTGAGACGCAGAGACACTGAGACGCAGAGACTCTGAGACGCAGAGACACTGAGACGCAGAGACTCTGAGACGCAGAGACACTGAGACGCAGAGACACTGAGACACTGAGACAAAGAGACACTGAGACGGAGAGACTCTGAGACGCACAGACACTGAGACGCAGAGATTCTGAGATGCAGAGACTCTGAGACGCAGAGACACTGAGACGGAGAGACTCTGAGATGCAGAAACACTGAGACGCAGAGACTATGAGACGCAGAGACACTGAGACGCAGAGACACTGAGACACTGAGACGCAGAGACACTGAGACACAGAGACTCTGAGACGCAGAGACTCTGAGGCGCAGAGACGCTGAGACGCAGAGACGTTGAGACGCAGAAACACTGAGACGCAGAGACTCTGAGACGCAGAGACGCAGAGACACTGAGACACTGAGACGCAGAGACTCTGAGACGCAGAGACTCTGAGACGCAGAGACGCAGAGACACTGAGACACTGAGATGCAGAGACTCTGAGTCGCAGGACTCTGAGTCGCAGAGACTCTGAGAAGCAGAGAGACTGAGATGCAGAGAGACTGAGACACAGAGACTCTGAGACGCAGAGACACTGAGACACAGAGACGCAAAGACGCACAGACACTGAGACGCAGAGACACTGACACGCAGAGACACTGAGACTCTGAGACGCAGAGACTCTGAGACGCAGAGATGCAGAGAAGCAGAGACGCTGAGACGAAGAGACACTGAGACTCTGAGACGCAAAGACTCTAAGACGCAGAGACACTGAGACGCAGTGACTCTGAGAGGCAGAGACGCTAAGACGCAGAGACGCAAAGACACTGAGATGCAGAGACACTGAGACGCAGAGACTCTGAGACACTGAGACACACAGACGCAGAGACGCAGAGACGCACAGACGCACAGACGCTGAGACGCAGAGACACTGAGACGCAGAGACACTGAGACGCAGAGACACTGAGACGCAGAGACACTGAGACACTGAGACGCAGAGACGCAAAGACGCAGAGACACTGAGACGCACAGACGCAGAGACACTGAGACGCACAGACGCAGAGACACTGAGACGCAGAGATGCAAAGACGCAGAGACACTGAGACGCACAGACGCAGAGACACTGAGACGCACAGACGCAGAGACACTGAGACGCAGAGACACTGAGACGCAGAGACTCTGAGACGCTGAGACGCTGAGACGCAGAGACTCTCAGACGCAGAGACGCAGAGACGCAGAGACTCTCAGACGCAGAGACGCTGAGACGTAGAGACACTGAGACGCAGAGACACTGAGACGCAGAGACACTGAGGCGCAGAGACTCTGAGACGCAGAGACGCAGAGACTCTGAGACGCAGAGACTCTGAGACGCAGAGACACTGAGACGCAGAGACACTGAGGCGCAGAGACTCTGAGACGCAGAGACGCAGAGACTCTGAGACGCAGAGACTCTGAGACGCAGAGACACTGAGACGCACAGTCTCTGACGCGCAGAGACGCTGAGACGCAGAGACGCAAAGACACAGAGACACTGAGACGCAGAGAGGCGGAGACGCAGAGACACTGAGAAACTGAGACACTGAGAAACTGAGACTCTGAGACTCTGAGACGCAGAGACAATGAGACGTAGCGACACTGAGATGCAGAGACGCAGAAACACTGAGACGCAGAGACTCTGAGACGCTGAGACTATGAGACGCAGAGGCGCTGAGACGCAGAGACGCAGAGATGTTGAGAAGCAGAGACATTATGGCGCAGACACACTGAGAAGCAGAGAGACTGAGACGCAGAGACACTGAGACAGAGAGACGCAAAGACGCACGGACACTGAGACGCAGAGACACTGAGACGCAGAGAGACTGAGACGCAGAGACTCTGAGACGCAGAGACACTGAGACGCAGAGACACTGAGACGCAGAGACGGAGAGACGCAGAGACACTGAGACGCAGAGACGGAGAGACGCAGAGACACTGAGACGCAGAGACACTGAGACGCAGAGACTCTGAGACGCAGAGACGCAGTGACACTCAGACGCAGAGACACTGAAACGCAGAGAAGCTGAGACGCTGAGATGCAGAGACTCTGAGACACAGAGACGCAGAGACACTGAGACGCAGACATACTAAGACGCAGAGACACTGAGACGCAGATACACTGAGACGCAGAGACACTGAGACGCAGAGACGGAGAGGCGCAGAAACACTGAGACGCAGAGACTCTGAGACGCTGAGACTATGAGACGCAGAGACGCTGAGACGCAGAGACGCAGAGATGTTGAGAAGCAGAGACACTATGGCGCAGACACACTGAGAAGCAGAGAGACTGAGACGCAGAGACACTGAGACAGAGAGACGCAAAGACGCACGGACACTGAGACGCAGAGACACCGAGACGCAGAGACACTGAGACGCAGAGAGACTGAGACGCAGAGACTCTGAGACGCAGAGACACTGACATGCAGAGACGCTGAGACGCAGAAACACTGAGACGCAGAGACACTGAGACGCACAGACGCAGAGACACTGAGACGCACAGACGCAGAGACACTGAGACGCAGAGACGGAGAGACGCAGAGACACTGAGACGCAGAGACACAGAGACGCTGAGACGCTGAGATGCAGAGACGCAGAGACAGTGAGACGCAGAGACACTGAGACGCAGAGACTCTGAGACGCAGAGACACTGAGACGCAGAGACACAGAGACGCTGAGACGCTGAGATGCAGAGACGCAGAGACAGTGAGACGCAGAGACACTGAGACGCAGAGACTCTGAGACGCAGAGACACTGAGACGCAGAGACTCTGAGACGCAGAGACAATGAGACACTGAGAAACAGATACTCTGAGACGCAGAGACTCTGAGAAGCAGCGACACTGAGACACAAGACTTTGAGGCGCAAAGAGACTGAGACACAGAGACTCTGAGACCCAGAGACACTGAGACACAGAGACGCAAAGACGCACAGACACTGAGACGCAGAGGCTCTGAGACGCAGAGACACTGAGACTCTGAGACTCTGAGACGCAGAGACACTGAGATGCAGAGATGCAATGATGCAGAGTCGCTGAGACGCAGAGACACTGAAACGCAGAATCACTGAGACGCAGAGAGACTGACACGCAGATACACTGAGACGCAGAGACGCAAAGACGCACAGACACTGAGACGCAGAGACACTGAGACGCAGAGACATTGAGACGCAGAGACTCTGAGACGCAGAGACGCAGAGACGCAAAGACGCACAGACACTGAGACGCAGAGAGGCGGAGACGCAGAGACACTGAGAAACTGAGACACTGAGAAACTGAGACTCTGAGACTCTGAGACGCAGAGACGCTGAGACGCAGAGACAATGAGACGTAGCGACACTGAGATGCAGAGACGCAGAGACACTGAGACGCAGAGACACTGAGACGCTGAGACACAGAGACGCAGAGACGCAGAGATGTTGAGAAGCAGAGACACTATGGCGTAGACACACTGAGAAGCAGAGAGACTGAGACGCAGAGACACTGAGACAGAGAGACGCAAAGACGCACGGACACTGAGACGCAGAGACACTGAGACGCAGAGACTCTGAGACGCAGAGACACTGAGACGCAGAGACACTGAGACGCACAGACGCAGAGACACTGAGACGCAGAGACGGAGAGACGCAGAGACACTGAGACGCAGAGACACTGAGACGCAGAGACTCTGAGACGCAGAGACACTGAGACGCAGAGACACTGAGACGCACAGACGCAGAGACACTGAGACGCAGAGACGGAGAGACGCAGAGACACTGAGACGCAGAGACACTCAGACGCAGAGACACTGAGACGCAGAGACACTGAGACGCTGATATGCAGAGACTCTGAGACACAGAGACGCAGAGACACTGAGACGCAGTCATACTAAGACGCAGAGACACTGAGACGCAGAGACACTGAGACGCAGAGACGGAGAGGCGCAGAAACACTGAGACGCAGAGACTCTGAGACGCTGAGACTATGAGACGCAGAGACACTGAGACGCAGAGACGCAGAGATGTTGAGAAGCAGAGACACTATGGCGTAGACACACTGAGAAGCAGAGAGACTGAGACGCAGAGACACTGAGACAGAGAGACGCAAAGACGCACGGACACTGAGACGCAGAGACACCGAGACGCAGAGACACTGAGACGCAAAGACACTGAGATGCAGAGACACCGAGACGCAGAGACACTGAGACGCAGAGAGACTGAGACGCAGAAACACTGAGACGCAGAGACACTGAGACGCACAGACGCAGAGACACTGAGACGCACAGACGCAGAGACACTGAGACGCAGAGACGGAGAGACGCAGAGACACTGAGACGCGGAGACACAGAGACGCTGAGACGCTGAGACGCCGAGACACTGAGACGCAGAGACACTGAGACGCAGAGACTCTGAGACGCAGAGACACTGAGACGCAGAGACACTGAGACGCAGAGACTCTGAGACGCAGAGACACTGAGACACTGAGACGCAGAGACACAGAGACACTGAGACGCAGAGACAATGAGACACTGAGAAACAGAGACTCTGAGAAGCAGAGACTCTGAGACGCAGAGACACTGAGACACTGAGACGCAGAGACAATGAGACACTGTGAAACAGAGACTCTGAGACGCAGCGACACTGAGACACAAGACTTTGAGGCGCAAAGAGACTGAGACACAGAGACTCTGAGACCCAGAGACACTGAGACACAGAGACGCAAAGACGCACAGACACTGAGACGCAGAGGCACTGACACGCAGAGACACTGAGACTCTGAGACTCTGAGACGCAGAGACACTGAGATGCAGAGATGCAATGATGCAGAGTCGCTGAGACGCAGAGACACTGAAACGCAGAAACACTGAGACGCAGAGACGCAAAGACGCACAGACACTGAGACGCAGAGACACTGAGACGCAGAGAGACTGACACGCAGAGACACTGAGACGCAGAGACACTGAGACGCAGAGACGCAAAGACGCACAGACACTGAGACGCAGAGACACTGAGACGCAGAGACGCAGAGACGCAAAGACGCACAAACACTGAGACACAGAGACGCAGAGACATTCAGACGCAGAGACTCTGAGACGCAGAGACGCAGAGACGCAAAGACGCACAAACACTGAGACACAGAGACACAGAGACACTGAGACGCAGAGACACTGAGATGCAGAGATGCAATGATGCAGAGTCGCTGAGACGCAGAGACACTGAGACGCAGAGACGCAAAGACGCACAGACACTGAGACGCAGAGACACTGAGACGCAGAGACATTGAGACGCAGAGACTCTGAGACGCAGAGACGCAGAGACGCAAAGACGCACAAACACTGAGACACAGAGACGCAGAGACACTGAGACGCAGAGACACCGAGACGCAGAGACACTGAGACGCAGAGAGACTGAGACGCAGAGACTCTGAGACGCAGAGACACTGACATGCAGAGACGCTGAGACGCAGAAACACTGAGACGCAGAGACACTGAGACGCACAGACGCAGAGACACTGAGACGCACAGACGCAGAGACACTGAGACGCAGAGACTCTGAGACGCAGAGGCACTGAGATGCAGAGACGCAGAGACAGTGAGACGCAGAGACACTGAGACGCAGAGACTCTGAGACGCAGAGACACTGAGAAGCAGAGACTCTGAGACGCAGAGACACTGAGACACTGAGACGCAGAGGCAATGAGACGCAGAGACACTGAGACGCAGAGACTCTGAGACGCAGAGACACTGAGACACTGAGACGCAGAGACAATGAGACACTGAGAAACAGATACTCTGAGACGCAGAGACTCTGAGTCGCAGAGACTCTGAGAAGCAGCGACACTGAGACACAAGACTTTGAGGCGCAAAGAGACTGAGACACAGAGACTCTGAGACCCAGAGACACTGAGACACAGAGACGCAAAGACGCACAGACACTGAGACGCAGAGGCACTGACACGCAGAGACACTGAGACTCTGAGACTCTGAGACGCAGAGACACTGAGATGCAGAGATGCAATGATGCAGAGTCGCTGAGACGCAGAGACACTGAAACGCAGAAACACTGAGACGCAGAGAGACTGACACGCAGAGACACTGAGACGCAGAGACGCAAAGACGCACAGACACTGAGACGCAGAGAGGCGGAGACGCAGAGACATTGAGACGCAGAGACACTGTGACGCAGAGACAATGAGACGTAGCGACACTGAGATGCAGAGACGCAGAAACACTGAGACGCAGAGACACTGAGACGCAGAAACACTGAGACGCAGAGACACTGAGACGCAGAGACTCTGAGACGCTGAGACTATGAGACGCAGAGGCGCTGAGACGCAGAGACGCAGAGATGTTGAGAAGCAGAGACACTGAGACGCAGAGACACTGAGAAGCAGAGACTCTGAGGCGCAGAGACACTGAGACAGAGAGACGCAAAGACGCACGGACACTGAGACGCAGAGAGACTGAGACGCAGAGACACTGAGACGCAGAGACACTGAGACGCACAGACGCAGAGACACTGAGACGCAGAGACGGAGAGACGCAGAGACACTGAGACGCAGAGACACTGAGACGCAGAGACTCTGAGACGCAGAGACGCAGTGACACTCAGACGCAGAGACACTGAGACGCAGAGACACTGAGACGCAGAGAAGCTGAGACGCTGAGATGCAGAGACTCTGAGACACAGAGACGCAGAGACACTGAGACGCAGACATACTAAGACGCAGAGACACTGAGACGCAGAGACACTGAGACGCAGAGACGGAGAGGCGCAGAAGCACTGAGACGCAGAGACTCTGAGACGCTGAGACTATGAGACGCAGAGACGCTGAGACGCAGAGACGCAGAGATGTTGAGAAGCAGAGACACTATGGCGCAGACACACTGAGAAGCAGAGAGACTGAGACGCAGAGACACTGAGACAGAGAGACGCAAAGACGCACGGACACTGAGACGCAGAGACGGAGAGACGCAGAGACACCGAGACGCAGAGACGGAGAGACGCAGAGACACCGAGACGCAGAGACACTGAGACGCAGAGAGACTGAGACGCAGAGACTCTGAGACGCAGAGACACTGACATGCAGAGACGCTGAGACGCAGAAACACTGAGACGCAGAGACACTGAGACGCACAGACGCAGAGACACTGAGACGCACAGACGCAGAGACACTGAGACGCAGAGACGGAGAGACGCAGAGACACTGAGACGCAGAGACACAGAGACGCTGAGACGCTGAGACGCCGAGACACTGAGACGCAGAGACACTGAGACGCAGAGACTCTGAGACGCAGAGGCGCTGAGATGCAGAGACGCAGAGACAGTGAGACGCAGAGACACTGAGACGCAGAGACTCTGAGACGCAGAGACACTGAGACGCAGAGACTCTGAGACGCAGAGACACTGAGACACTGAGACGCAGAGACAATGAGACACTGAGAAGCAGAGACTCTGAGACGCAGAGACACTGAGACACTGAGACGCAGAGACAATGAGACACTGAGAAACAGAGACTCTGAGACGCAGAGACTCTGAGTCGCAGAGACTCTGAGAAGCAGCGACACTGAGACCCAAACTTTGAGGCGCAAAGAGACTGAGACACAGAGACTCTGAGACCCAGAGACACTGAGACACAGAGACGCAAAGACGCACAGACACTGAGACGCAGAGGCACTGACACGCAGAGACACTGAGACTCTGAGACTCTGAGACGCAGAGACACTGAGATGCAGAGATGCAATGATGCAGAGTCGCTGAGACGCAGAGACACTGAAACGCAGAAACACTGAGACGCAGAGACGCAAAGACGCACAGACACTGAGACGCAGAGACACTGAGACGCAGAGACATTGAGACGCAGAGACTCTGAGACGCAGAGACGCAGAGACGCAAAGACGCACAAACACTGAGACACAGAGACACAGAGACACTGAGACGCAGAGACTCTGAGACACAGAGACACTGAGACACAGAGATGCAGAGACGCTGAGACGCAGAGACGCTGAAACGCAAAGACATTGAGACGGAGAGACTCTGAGACGCAGAGAAACTGACACGCAGAGACTCTGAGACACTGAGACGCTGAGACGCTGAGACGCTGAGACGTAGAGACACTGTGACACAGTGACTCTGAGACGCAGAGACACTGAGACACAGAGACACTGAGACACAGAGACACTGAGACGCACAGACACTGAGACGCAGAGACACTGAGACACTGAGATGAAGAGACTCTGCGACGCAGCAACACTGAGACACAGAGACTCTGAGGCGCAGAGAGACTGAGACACAGAGACTCTGAGACGCAGAGACACCGAGACGCAAAGACGCACAGACGCACAGACACTGAGACGCAGAGAAACTGAGACGCAGAGACACTGAGACGCAGAGTCTCTGAGGCGCAGAGACGCTGAGACACAGAGATGCAGAGACGCTGAGACGCAGAGACATGAGACGCAGAGACATGAGACGCAGATACGCTGAGACGCAAAGACATTGTGACGGAGAGACACTGAGACGCAGAGACGCAATGACGCAGAGACGCAGAGAAGCAGAGACACTGAGACGCAGAGACTCTGAGGCGCAGAGACGCTGAGACACAGAGATGCAGAGACGCTGGGACGCAGAGACAATGAGACGCAGAGACGCTGAGATACAGAGACACTGAGACGCAGAGACACTGAGACGCAGAGACACTGAGGCACTGAGACGCAGAAATACTGAGACGCAGAGACACTGAGACGCAGAGACACTGAGACGCAGAGACTCTGTGACGCAGAGAAGCAGAGACGCAGAGACGCAGAGACTCTGCGACGCAGCGACACTGAGACACAGAGACTCTGAGGCGCAGAGAGACTGAGACACTGAGACACAGAGACACTGAGACACAGAGACACTGGGACGCAGAGACACTGAGACTCTGATACGCAGAGACTTGACACTCTGAGACGCTGTGACTCTGAGACTCTGAGACGCAGAGACACTGAGACGCAGAGACACTGAGACGCAGAGACTCTGAGACACAGAGACGCAGAGACGCAGAGATACTGAGACGCAGAGACTCTGAGGCGCAGAGACACTGAGCCGCAGAGACACTGAGACGCAGAGACACTGAGCCGCAGAGACACTGAGACGCAGAGACTCTGAGACGCAGAGACTCTGAGACGCAGAGACTCTGAGATGCAGAGACACTGAGACGCAAAGACATTGAGACAGAGAGACACTGAGACGCAGAGACTCTGAGACGCAGAGACGCGGAGACGCAGAGACGCGGAGACGCAGAGACACCTAGACGCAGCGATGCGGAGACACAGACGCAGAGACACTGAGACGCAGAGACGGAGAGACGCAGAGACACTGAGACGCAGACACACTAAGACGCAGAGACACTGAGACGCAGAGACTCTGAGACACTGAGATGCACAGACGCAGAGACACTGAGACGCAGAGACGGAGAGACGCAGAGACACTGAGACGCAGAGACACTGAGACGCAGAGACTCTGAGACGCAGAGACTCTGAGACGCAGAGTCTCTGAGACGCTGAGACGCAGAGACACTGAGACGCAGAGACTCTGAGACGCAGAGACGGAGAGATGCAGAAACACTGAGACGGAGAGACACTGAGACGCAGAGATGCAAAGACGCAGAGACACTGAGACGCAGAGACGGAGAGACGCAGAGACACTGAGACGCAGAGACGGAGAGACGCAGAGACACTGAGACGCAGAGACACTGAGACGCAGAGACACTGAGACGCAGAGACTCTGAGACGCAGAGACTCTGAGACGCAGAGACTCTGAGACGCTGAGACGCAGAGACACTGAGACGCAGAGACGGAGAGACTCTGAGACGCTGAGACGCAGAAACACTGAGACGCAGATACACTGAGACGCAGAGACTCTGAGACGCAGAGACTCTGAGACGCAGAGACTCTGAGACGCTGAGACGCAGAGACTCTGAGACGCAGAGACTCTGAGACGCTGAGACGCAGAGACACTGAGACGCACAGACGCAGAGAAACTGAGACGCAGAGACGGAGAGATGCAGAAACACTGAGACGCAGATACACTGAGACGCACAGACGTAGAGACACTGAGACGCAGAGACACTGAGACGCAGAGACACTGAGACACTGAGACGCAGACACACTAAGACGCAGAGACAATGAGACGGAGAGACACTGAGACACAGAGACGCAAAGACACACAGACACTGAGACGCAGAGACACTGAGACGCAGAGACGCAGAGACGCTGAGACGCAGAGATGCTGAGAAGCAGAGACACTGAGACGCAGAGACACTGTGGCGCAGAAAGACTGAGAAGCAGAGAGACTGAGACGCAGAGACACTGAGACGCACAGACGCAGAGACACTGAGACGCACAGACGCAGAGACACTGAGACGCAGAGACGGAGAGACGCAGAGACACTGAGACGCAGAGACACTGAGATGCAGAGACACTGAGACGCAGAGACTCTGAGACTCGGAGACTCTGAGACGCTGAGACTCTGAGACGCTGAGACTCTGAGACGCAGAGACTCTGAGACGCAGAGACGCTGAGACGCAGAGATGCTGAGAAGCAGAGACACTGAGATGCAGAGACACTGGCGCAGAAACACTGAGAAGCAGAGAGACTGAGACGCAGAGACACTGAGACGCAGAGACACTGAGACGCAGAGACTCTGAGACTCTGAGACTCGGAGACTCTGAGACGCTGAGACTCTGAGACGCTGAGACTCTGAGACGCAGAGACTCTGAGACGCAGAGACGCTGAGACGCAGAGATGCTGAGAAGCAGAGACACTGAGATGCAGAGACACTGGCGCAGAAACACTGAGAAGCAGAGAGACTGAGACGCAGAGACACTGAGACACAGAGACGCAAAGACGCACGGACACTGAGGCGCAGGGACACTGAGACGCAGAGACACTGAGACGCAGAGACACTGAGACGCAGAGACACTGTGGCGCAGAAAGACTGAGAAGCAGAGAGACTGAGACGCAGAGACACTGAGACGCAGAGAGACTGAGACGCAGAGACTCTGAGACGCAGAGACACTGAGATGCAGAGACGCTGAGACGCTGAGACGCAGAAAAACTGAGACGCAGAGACACTGAGACGCAGAGACCCTGAGACGCACAGACGCAGAGACACTGAGACGCACAGACGCAGAGACACTGAGACGCAGAGACGGAGAGACGCAGAGACACTGAGACGCAGAGACACTGAGACGCAGAGACACTGAGACGCAGTGACTCTGAGACTCTGAGACTCGGAGACTCTGAGACGCTGAGACTCTGAGACGCTGAGACTCGGAGACGCAGAGACTCTGAGACGCAGAGACGCTGAGACGCAGAGATGCTGAGAAGCAGAGACACTGAGACGCAGAGACACTGGCGCAGAAACACTGAGAAGCAGAGAGACTGAGACGCAGAGACACTGAGACACAGAGACGCAAAGACGCACGGACACTGAGGCGCAGAGACACCGAGACGCAGAGAGACTGAGACGCAGAGACTCTGAGATGCAGAGACGCTGAGACGCAGAGACGCTGAGATGCAGAGACGCTGAGATGCAGAGACTCTGAGACGCAGAGACACTGAGACGCAGAGACACTGAGACGCAGAGACTCTGAGACGCAGAGACACTGAGACGCAGAGACACTGAGACGCAGAGACACTGAGACACTGAGACGCAGAGACTCTGAGACGCAGAGACTCTGAGATGCAGAGACGCAGAGACGCTGAGACACAGAGACGCTGAGATGCAGAGACTCTGAAAAGCAGAGACTCTAAGACACATAGACTCTGAGACGCAGAGACTCTGAGATGCAGCGACACTGTGACGCAGTGACTCTGAGACGCACAGTCTCTGACGCGCAGAGACGCTGAGACACAGAGATGCAGAGACGCTGAGACGCAGAGACTCTGACACGCTGAGACTCTGAGACACTGAGAAACTGATACTCTGAGACGCTGAGACGCAGAGACGCAGAGACTCTGAGACGCTGAGACGCTGAGACACAGAGACATTGAGACGTACAGACACTGAGACGCAGAGACGGAGAGACGCAGAAACACTGAGCCGCAGAGACTCTGAGACGCTGAGACTATGAGACGCAGAGACGCAGAGACGCAGAGATGCTGAGAAGCAGAGACACTGTGGCACAGAAACACTGAGACGCAGAGACTCTGAGACGCAGAGACACTGAGATGCAGAGACGCTGAGACGCGGAAACACTGAGACGCAGAGACACTGAGACGCACAGACGCAGAGACACTGAGACGCACAGACGCAGAGACACTGAGACGGAGAGACGCAGAAACACTGAGACGCAGAGATACTGAGACGCAGAGACACTGAGACGCAGAGACACTGAGACGCAGAGACTCTGAGACGTTGAGACGCTGAGACGCAGAGACGCAGAGATGCTGAGAAGCAGAGACACTGAGACGCAGAGACACTGAGACGCAGAGACGCAAAGACGCACAGACACTGAGACGCAGAGACACTGAGACGCAGGGACTCTGAGACGCAGAGACACTGAGACACAGAGACGCAAAGACGCACAGACACTGAGACGCAGAGACACTGAGACACAGAGACGCAAAGACGCACAGACACTGTGACGCAGAGACACTGACACGCAGAGACACTGAGACTCTGAGACTCTGAGACGCAGAGACACTGAGATGCAGAGATGCAATGATGCAGAGTCGCTGAGACGCAGAGACACAGAAACGCAGAAACACTGAGACGCAGAGAGACTGACACGCAGAGACACTGAGACGCAGAGACGCAAAGACGCACAGACACTGAGACGCAGAGACACTGAGACGCAGAGACATTGAGACGCAGAGACTCTGAGACGCAGAGACGCAGAGACGCAGAGACGCAAAGACGCACAAACACTGAGACACAGAGACACAGAGACACTGAGACGCAGAGACTCTGAGATGCAGAGACTCTGAGACGCAGAGACTCTGAGACGCAGAGACTCTGAGACACAGAGACACTGAGACACAGAGATGCAGAGACGCTGAGACGCAGAGACGCTGAAACGCAAAGACATTGAGACGGAGAGACTCTGAGACGCAGAGAAACTGACACGCAGAGACTCTGAGACGCAGAGACACTGAGACGCTGAGACGCTGAGACGTAGAGACATTGTGACGCAGTGACTCTGAGACGCAGAGACACTGAGACACAGAGACACTGAGACGCACAGACACTGAGACGCAGAGACACTGAGACACTGAGATGAAGAGACTCTGCGACGCAGCAACACTGAGACACAGAGACTCTGAGGCGCAGAGAGACTGAGACACAGAGACTCTGAGACGCAGAGACACCGAGACGCAAAGACGCACAGACGCACAGACACTGAGACGCAGAGAAACTGAGACGCAGAGACACTGAGACGCAGAGTCTCTGAGGCGCAGAGACGCTGAGACACAGAGATGCAGAGACGCTGAGACGCAGAGACATGAGACGCAGAGACATGAGACGCAGATACGCTGAGACGCAAAGACATTGTGACGGAGAGACACTGAGACGCAGAGACGCAATGACGCAGAGACGCAGAGAAGCAGAGACACTGAGACGCAGAGACTCTGAGGCGCAGAGACGCTGAGACACAGAGATGCAGAGACGCTGGGACGCAGAGACAATGAGACGCAGAGACGCTGAGATACAGAGACACTGAGACGCAGAGACACTGAGACGCAGAGACACTGAGGCACTGAGACGCAGAAATACTGAGACGCAGAGACACTGAGACGCAGAGACACTGAGACGCAGAGACTCTGTGACGCAGAGAAGCAGAGACGCAGAGACGCAGAGACTCTGCGACGCAGCGACACTGAGACACAGAGACTCTGAGGCGCAGAGAGACTGAGACACTGAGACACAGAGACACTGAGACACAGAGACACTGGGACGCAGAGACACTGAGACTCTGATACGCAGAGACTTGACACTCTGAGACGCTGTGACTCTGAGACTCTGAGACGCAGAGACACTGAGACGCAGAGACACTGAGACGCAGAGACTCTGAGACACAGAGACGCAGAGACGCAGAGATACTGAGACGCAGAGACTCTGAGGCGCAGAGACACTGAGCCGCAGAGACACTGAGACGCAGAGACACTGAGCCGCAGAGACACTGAGACGCAGAGACTCTGAGACGCAGAGACTCTGAGACGCAGAGACTCTGAGATGCAGAGACACTGAGACGCAAAGACATTGAGACAGAGAGACACTGAGACGCAGAGACTCTGAGACGCAGAGACGCGGAGACGCAGAGACGCGGAGACGCAGAGACACCTAGACGCAGCGATGCGGAGACACAGACGCAGAGACACTGAGACGCAGAGACGGAGAGACGCAGAGACACTGAGACGCAGACACACTAAGACGCAGAGACACTGAGACGCAGAGACTCTGAGACACTGAGATGCACAGACGCAGAGACACTGAGACGCAGAGACGGAGAGACGCAGAGACACTGAGACGCAGAGACACTGAGACGCAGAGACTCTGAGACGCAGAGACTCTGAGACGCAGAGACTCTGAGACGCTGAGACGCAGAGACTCTGAGACGCAGAGACTCTGAGACGCAGAGACGGAGAGATGCAGAAACACTGAGACGGAGAGACACTGAGACGCAGAGACACTGAGACGCAGAGATGCAAAGACGCAGAGACACTGAGACGCAGAGACGGAGAGACGCAGAGACACTGAGACGCAGAGACACTGAGACGCAGAGACTCTGAGACGCAGAGACTCTGAGACGCAGAGACTCTGAGACGCAGAGACTCTGAGACGCAGAGACACTGAGACGCAGAGACTCTGAGACGCAGAGACTCTGAGACGCAGAGACTCTGAGACGCTGAGACTCTGAGACGCTGAGACGCAGAGACACTGAGACGCACAGACGCAGAGAAACTGAGACGCAGAGACGGAGAGATGCAGAAACACTGAGACGCAGATACACTGAGACGGAGAGACACTGAGATGCAGAGACACTGAGACGCACAGACGTAGAGACACTGAGACGCAGAGACACTGAGACGCAGAGACACTGAGACACTGAGACGCAGACACACTAAGACGCAGAGACAATGAGACGGAGAGACACTGAGACACAGAGACGCAAAGACACACAGACACTGAGACGCAGAGACACTGAGACGCAGAGACGGAGGGACGCAGAGACACTGAGACGCAGAGACACTGAGACGCAGAGACACTGAGACGCAGAGACACTGAGACGCAGAGACACTGAGACGCAGTGACTCTGAGACTCTGAGACTCGGAGACTCTGAGACGCTGAGACTCTGAGACGCTGAGACTCTGAGACGCAGAGACTCTGAGACGCAGAGACGCTGAGACGCAGAGATGCTGAGAAGCAGAGACACTGAGACGCAGAGACACTGGCGCAGAAACACTGAGAAGCAGCGAGACTGAGACGCAGAGACACTGAGACACAGAGATGCAAAGACGCACGGACACTGAGGCGCAGAGACACCGAGACGCAGAGAGACTGAGACGCAGAGACTCTGAGATGCAGAGACGCTGAGACGCAGAGACGCTGAGATGCAGAGACGCTGAGATGCAGAGACTCTGAGACGCAGAGACACTGAGACGCAGAGACACTGAGACGCAGAGACTCTGAGACGCAGAGACACTGAGACGCAGAGACACTGAGACGCAGAGACACTGAGACACTGAGACGCAGAGACTCTGAGACGCAGAGACTCTGAGATGCAGAGACGCAGAGACGCTGAGACACAGAGACGCTGAGATGCAGAGACTCTGAAAAGCAGAGACTCTAAGACACATAGACTCTGAGACGCAGAGACGCTGAGACGCAGAGACGCAGAGACTCTGAGACGCTGAGACGCTGAGACACAGAGACATTGAGACGTACAGACACTGAGATGCAGAGACGCAGAGACACTGAGACGCAGAGACGGAGAGACGCAGAAACACTGAGCCGCAGAGACTCTGAGACGCTGAGACTATGAGACGCAGAGACGCAGAGACGCAGAGATGCTGAGAAGCAGAGACACTGTAGCACAGAAACACTGAGACGCAGAGACTCTGAGACGCAGAGACACTGAGATGCAGAGACGCTGAGACGCGAAAACACTGAGACGCAGAGACACTGAGACGCACAGACGCAGAGACACTGAGACGGAGAGACGCAGAAACACTGAGACGCAGAGACACTGAGACGCAGAGACACTGAGACGCAGAGACACTGAGACGCAGAGACTCTGAGACGTTGAGACGCTGAGACGCAGAGATGCTGAGAAGCAGAGACACTGAGACGCAGAGACACTGAGACGCAGAGACACTGAGACGCAGAGACTCTGAGACGCAGAGACGCAAAGACGCACAGACACTGAGATGCAGAGACACTGAGACACAGAGACGCAAAGACGCACAGACACTGTGACGCAGAGACACTAAGACTCTGAGACTCTGAGACGCAGAGAATCTGAGACGCAGAGACTCTGAGATGCAGAGATGCAGCGACACTGAGACGCAGAGACATTGAGACGCAGAGACGCTGAGACGCAGTGACATTGAGACGCAGAGACACTGAGACGCAGAGACGCTGAGACGCTGAGACGCAGAGACTCTGAGACGCTGAGACGCAGTGACATTGAGACGCAGAGACACTGAGACGCAGAGACGCAAAGACGTTGAGACGCAGAAACACTGAGACGCAGAGACTCTGAGACGCAGAGACACTGAGACGCAGAGACACTGAGACGCAGAGACGCTGAGACGCAGAGATGCAGAGACACTGAGACGCAGAGACACTGAGACGCAGAGACGCAGAGACACAGAGACGCAGAGACAGTGAGACGCAGAGACACTGAGACGCAGAGACACTGAGACGCAGAGACACTGAGACGCAGAGACACTGAGACGCAGAGACGCTGAGACGCAGAGATGCAGAGACACTGAGACGCAGAGACACTGAGACGCAGAGACGCAGAGACACAGAGACACTGAGACGCAGAGACACTGAGACGCAGAGACATTGAGACGCAGAGACACTGAGACGCAGAGACACTGAGACGCAGAGACACTGAGACGCAGAGACACTGAGACGCAGTGACGCAGAGACACTGAGACGCAGAGACACTGAGACGCAGAGTCACTGAGACGCAGAGACGCAGAGACATTGAGACGCAGAGACACTGAGACGCAGAGACGCAAAGACGTTGAGACGCAGAAACACTGAGACGCAGAGACACTGAGACGCAGAGACGCAAAGACGTTGAGACGCAGAGACACTGCGACGCAGAGACTCTGAGACGCAGAGACTCTGAGACGCAGAGACTCTGAGACGCAGAGACATTGAGACACTGAGACGCAGAGACACTGAGACACTGAGACGCAGAGACACTGAGACGCAGAGACATTGAGACGCAGAGACTCTGAGGCGCAGAGACGCTGAGACACAGAGATTCTGAGACGCAGAGACATTGAGACACTGAGACGCAGAGACACTGAGACGCAGAGACGGAGAGACGCAGAAACACTGAGACGCAGAGACACTGAGACGCAGAGACTCTGAGACGCAGAGACGCAGAGAAGCAGAGACGCTGAGACGACGAGACGCTGAGACGCAGAAACACTGAGACGCAGAGAGACTGAGACGCAGAGACACTGAGACGCAGACACTGAGACACAGAGACGCAAAGACGCACAGACACTGAGACGCAGAGACACTGAGACGCAGAGACATTAAGACGCAGAGACTCTGAGATGCAGAGTCACTGAGGCACTGAGACGCAGAAATACTGAGGCGCAGAGACACTGAGACGCAGAGACGCGGAGACGCAGAGACACCGAGACGCAGAGACACCGAGACGCAGCGATGCAGAGACATAGAGACGCTGAGACGCAGAGACACTGAGACGCAGAGACTCTGAGACACTGAGATGCACAGACGCAGAGACACTGAGACGCAGAGACGGAGAGACGCAGAGACACTGAGGCGCAGAGACACTGAGACGCAGAGACACTGAGACACAGAGACACTGAGACGCACAGACGCAGAGACACTGAGACGCAGAGACGGAGAGACGCAGAAACACTGAGACGCAGAGACACTGAGACGCAGAGACACTGAGACGCAGAGACTCTGAGATGCAGAGATGCAATGACGCAGAGATGCAGAGAAGCAGAGACGCTGAGACGAAGAGACGCTGAGACGCAGAGACACTGAGACGTAGAGACACTGAGACGCAGAGATGTTGAGACGCAGAGACACTGAGACGCAGAGAATCTGATACGCAGAGACTCTGAGACACAGAGACTCTGAGACCCTGAGACTCTGAGACGCAGAGACTCTGAGACGCAGAGACTCTGAGACCCTGAGACTCTGAGACGCAGAGACTCTGAGACGCAGAGACTCTGAGACGCAGAGACGCAGAGACGCAGAGACATTGAGATGCAGAGAAATTGAGATGCAGAGACGCAGAAACACTGAGACGCAGAGACCCTGAGACGCTGAGACGCAGAGACTCTGAGACGCAGAGACATTGAGACACTGAGACGCAGAGACTCTGAGATGCAGAGATGCAATGACACAGAGACGCAGAGAAGCACAGACGCTGAGGCGAAGAGACGCAGAGACACTGAGACGCAGAAACACTGAGACGCAGAGAGACTGAGACGCAGAGAGACTGAGACGCAGAGACACTGAGACGAACAACTGGGACGCAGAGACATTGAGACGCAGAGACTCTGAGACGCGGAGACTCTGAGACACAGAAATACTGAGGCGCAGAGACACTGAGACGCGGAGACGCAGAGACACCGAGACGCAGAGACACCGAGACGCAGCGATGCGGAGACACAGAGACGCTGAGATGCAGAGACTCTGAGACACAGAGACGCAGAGACACTGAGACGCAGACATACTAAGACGCAGAGACAATGAGAAACAGAGACTCTGAGACACTGAGATACTGAGACGCAGAGACGGAGAGACGCAGAAACACTGAGACGCAGATACACTGAGACGCAGAGACACTGAGACGCAGAGACACTGAGACGCACAGACGTAGAGACACTGAGACGCAGAGACACTGAGACGCAGAGACTCTGAGACGCAGAGACTCTGAGACGCAGAGACACTGAGACGCAGAGACACTGAGACACTGAAACGCAGACACACTAAGACGCAGAGACAATGAGACGCAGAGACACTGAGACACAGAGACGCAAAGACGCACAGACACTGAGACGCAGAGACACTGAGACGCAGAGACACTGAGACGCAGAGACTCTGAGACGCTGAGACTATGAGACGCAGAGACGCTGAGACGCAGAGACACTGTGGCGCAGAAAGACTGAGAAGCAGAGACACTGAGACGCAGAGAGACTGAGACGCAGAGACTCTGAGATGCAGAGACACTGAGATGCAGAGACGCAGAAAAACTGAGACGCAGAGACACTGAGACGCAGAGACCCTGAGACGCACAGACGCAGAGACACTGAGACGCACAGACGCAGAGACACTGAGACGCAGAGACGGAGAGACGCAGAAACACTGAGACGCAGAGACACTGAGACGCAGAGACACTGAGACGCAGAGACACTGAGACGCAGAGACTCTGAGACTCTGAGACTCGGAGACTCTGAGACGCTGAGACTCTGAGACGCTGAGACTCTGAGACGCAGAGACTCTGAGACGCAGAGACGCTGAGACGCAGAGATGCTGAGAAGCAGAGACACTGAGACGCAGAGACACTGGCGCAGAAACACTGAGAAGCAGAGAGACTGAGACGCAGAGACACTGAGACACAGAGACGCAAAGACGCATGGACACTGAGGCGCAGAGACACCGAGACGCAGAGAGACTGAGACGCAGAGACTCTGAGATGCAGAGACACTGAGATGCAGAGACGCAGAGACGCTGAGATGCAGAGACTCTGAGACGCAGAGACACTGAGACGCAGAGACACTGAGACGCAGAGACACTGAGACGCAGAGACTCTGAGACGCAGAGACACTGAGACACGGAGACACTGAGACACTGAGACGCAGAGACTCTGAGACGCAGAGACTCTGAGATGCAGAGACGCAGAGACGCTGAGACACAGAGACTCTGAGAAGCAGAGACTCTAAGACACATAGACTCCGAGACGCAGAGACTCTGAGACGCAGAGACACTGAGACGCAGTGACTCTGAGACGCACAGTCTCTGATGCGCAGAGACGCTAAGACACAGAGATGCAGAGACGCTGAGACGCTGAGACTCTGAGAGGCAGAGACGCAGAGACTCTGAGACGCTGAGACGCTGAGACTCTGAGACGCAGAGACTCTGAGACGCTGAGACACTGAGACGCAGAGACTTGAGACGCTGAGACGCAGAGACTCTGAGACGCAGAGACACTGAGAAACGGAGACTCTGAGACGCTGAGACGCAGAGACTCTGAGACGCAGAGACACTGAGAAACTGAGACTCTGAGACGCTGAGACGCAGAGACTCTCAGACGCAGAGACGCTGAGACGCAGAGACATTGAGACGTAGAGACTCTGAGACGCAGAGACGCAGAGACGCAGAAACACTGAGACGCAGAGACACTGAGAAACTGAGACACTGAGACGCAGAGACATTGAGACGTACAGACACTGAGACGCAGAGACGCAGTGACGCTGAGACGCAGAGACGCAGAGACAGAGAGACGCAAAGACGCACAGACACTGAGACGCAGAGACACTGAGACGCCGAGAGACTGAGACGCACAGACGCAGAGACACTGAGACGCACAGACGCTGAGACGCAGAAACACTGAGACGCAGAGACACTGAGACGCACAGACGCAGAGACTCTGAGACGTTGAGACTCTGAGACGCAGAGACGCAAAGTCGCACAGACACTGAGACTCAGAGAGACTGAGACGCAGAGACTCTGAGACACAGAGACACTGAGACGCAGAGACTCTGAGACGCAGAGACACAGAGACAGAGATGCAGAGACGCTGAGACGCAGAGACTCTGACACGCTGAGACTCTGAGACGTTGAGACTCTGAGACGCAGAGACGCAAAGTCGCACAGACACTGAGACTCAGAGAGACTGAGACGCAGAGACTCTGAGACACAGAGACACAGAGACACAGAGATGCAGAGACGCTGAGACGCAGAGACTCTGACACGCTGAGACACTGAGACACTGAGACGCAGAGACTCTGAGACACAGAGACTCTAAGACACATAGACTCTGAGACGCAGTGACTCTGAGACGCACAGTCTCTGACGCGCAGAGACGCTGAGACACAGAGATGCAGAGACGCTGAGACGCAGAGACTCTGACACGCTGAGACTCTGAGACGCAGAGACACTGAGACACTGAGACACAGAGACGCTGAGACTATGAGACGCAGAGACACTGAGAAATACTGAGACACTGAGACGCAGAGACGCTGAGACGCAGAGACCGAGAGACGCAAAGACGCACAGACACTGAGACGCAGAGACACTGACACGCAGAGACACTGAGACGCAGAGACATTGAGACGCAGAGACGCTGAGACGCAGAGACATTGAGACGCAGAGACACTGTGACGCAGAGAAACTGAGACGCAGAGACATTGAGACGGAGAGACACTGAGATGCAGAGACTCTGAGAAATACTGAGACGCAGAGACACTGAGACGCAGAGACACTGAGACGCAGAGACACTGAGAAATACTGAGATGCAGAGACACTGAGACGCAGAGACACTGAGACGCAGAGACACTGAGACGCAGAGACGCGGAGACGCAGAGACACCGAGACGCAGCGATGCGGAGACGCAGAGACGCTGAGATGCAGAGACTCTGAGACACAGAGACGCAGAGACACTGAGACGCAGACACACTGAGACGCAGAGACTCTGAGACACTGAGATGCACAGACGCAGAGACACTGAGACGCAGAGACGGAGAGACGCAGAGACACTGAGACGCAGAGACTCTGAGACGCTGAGACTATGAGACGCAGAGACGCGGAGACGCAGAGACGCAGAGACGCAGAGATGCTGAGAAGCAGAGACACTGTGGCGCAGAAACACTGAGAAGCAGAGAGACTGAGACGCAGAGACACTGAGACAGAGAGACGCAAAGACGCACGGACACTGAGGCGCAGAGACACCGAGACGCAGAGAGACTGAGACGCAGAGACTCTGAGACGCAGAGACACTGAGATGCAGAGACGCTGAGACGCAGAAACACTGAGACACTGAGACGCACAGACGCAGAGACACTGAGACGCACAGACGCAGAGACACTGAGACGGAGAGACGCAGAAACACTGAGACGCAGAGACACTGAGACGCAGAGACACTGAGACGCAGAGACTCTGAGACGTTGAGACTCTGAGACGCAGAGACGCAGAGATGCTGAGAAGCAGAGACACTGAGACGCAGAGACTCTGAGACGCAGAGACACTGAGACGCAGAGACACTGAGACGCAGAGACGGAGAGACACTGAGACGCAGAGACGGAGAGACGCAGAAACACTGAGACACAGAGACACTGAGACGCAGGAGACTCTGAGACGCAGAGACAGTGAGACAGAGAGACACTGAGACGCAGAGACACTGAGACGCAGAGACGCTGAGACGCAGAGACACTGAGACACAGAGACACTGAGACGCAGAGAGACTGAGACGCAGAGTCACTGAGACGCAGAGACACCGAGACGCAGCGATGCGGAGACACAGAGACGCAGCGATGCGGAGACACAGAGACGCTGAGATGCAGAGACTCTGAGACACAGAGACACTGAGACACTGAGACGCAGATACACTGAGACGCAGAGACAATGAGACGCAGAGACTCTGAGACACTGAGATGCACAGACGCAGAGACACTGAGACGCAGAGACGGAGAGAGGCAGAGACACTGAGACGCAGAGACACTGAGACGCAGAGACTCTGAGACGCAGAGACTCTGAGACGCAGAGACTCTGAGACGCAGAGACGGAGAGACGCAGAAACACTGAGACGCAGAGACACTGAGACGCAGAGACACTGAGACGCACAGACGCAGAGACACTGAGACGCAGAGACACTGAGACGCAGAGACACTGAGACGCAGAGACACTGAGACGCACAGACGCAGAGACACTGAGACGCAGAGACACTGAGACGCAGAGACACTGAGACGCAGAGACGCTGAGACGCAGAGACGCAGAGACATTGAGACGCAGAGACACTGAGACGCAGAGACGCTGAGACGCAGAGACGGAGAGACGCAGAAACACTGAGACGCAGAGACACTGAGACGCAGAGACACTGAGACGCAGAGACACTGAGACGCAGAGACGCTGAGACGCAGAGACGCAGAGACATTGAGACGCAGAGACACTGAGACGCAGAGACGCTGAGACGCAGAGACGCAGAGACACTGAGACGCAGAGACACTGAGACGCAGAGACACTGAGACGCAGAGACACTGAGACGCAGAGACACTGAGACGCAGAGACGCTGAGACGCAGAGACGCAGAGACATTGAGACGCAGAGACACTGAGACGCAGAGACGCTGAGACGCAGAGACACTGAGACGCAGAGACTCTGAGACGCAGAGACACTGAGACACAGAGACACTGAGACGCAGAGACACTGAGACGCAGAGACGCTGAGACGCAGAGACACTGAGACACAGAGACACTGAGACGCAGAGACACTGAGACGCAGAGACGCTGAGACGCAGAGACGCAAAGACGTTGAGACGCAGAAACACTGAGACGCAGAGACTCTGAGACGCAGAGACTCTGAGACGCAGAGACTCTGAGACGCAGAGACATTGAGACACTGAGACGCAGAGACACTGAGTCACTGAGACGCAGAAACACTGAGACGCAGAGACTCTGAGACGCAGAGACATTGAGACGCAGAGACTCTGAGGCGCAGAGACGCTGAGACACAGAGATGCAGACGCGCTGAGACGCAGAGACATTGAGACGCAGAGAGACTGAGACACAGAGACTCTGAGACGCAGAGAGACTGAGACACAGAGACTCTGAGACGCAGAGAGACTGAGACACAGAGACTCTGAGACGCAGAGACGCAGAGATACTGAGACGCAGAAACGCAGAGACACTGAGACACTGAGACTCTGTGACGCAGAGACTCTGAGACGCAGAGACGCAGAGACACTGAGACGCAGAGACGTTGAGACGCAGAGACACTGAGACGTAGAGACGCTGAGACGCAGAGATGTTGAGACGCAGAGACACTGAGACGCAGAGAATCTGACACGCAGAGACTCTGAGACGCAGAGACTCTGAGACGCAGAGACTCTGAGACGCAGAGACTCTGAGACGCAGAGACGCTGAGACGCAGAGACGCAGAGACGTTGAGACGCAGAAACACTGAGACGCAGAGACTCTGAGATGCAGAGACGCAGAGACATTGAGACGCAGAGACACTGAGACGCAGAGACGCTGAGACGCAGAGACACTGAGACGCAGAGACTCTGAGACGCAGAGACACTGAGACACAGAGACACTGAGACGCAGAGACACTGAGACGCAGAGACGCTGAGACGCAGAGACACTGAGACACAGAGACACTGAGACGCAGAGACACTGAGACGCAGAGACGCTGAGACGCAGAGACGCAAAGACGTTGAGACGCAGAAACACTGAGACGCAGAGACTCTGAGACGCAGAGACTCTGAGACGCAGAGACTCTGAGACGCAGAGACATTGAGACACTGAGACGCAGAGACACTGAGTCACTGAGACGCAGAAACACTGAGACGCAGAGACTCTGAGACGCAGAGACATTGAGACGCAGAGACTCTGAGGCGCAGAGACGCTGAGACACAGAGATGCAGACGCGCTGAGACGCAGAGACATTGAGACGCAGAGAGACTGAGACACAGAGACTCTGAGACGCAGAGAGACTGAGACACAGAGACTCTGAGACGCAGAGAGACTGAGACACAGAGACTCTGAGACGCAGAGACGCAGAGATACTGAGACGCAGAAACGCAGAGACACTGAGACACTGAGACTCTGTGACGCAGAGACTCTGAGACGCAGAGACGCAGAGACACTGTGACGCAGAGACGTTGAGACGCAGAGACACTGAGACGTAGAGACGCTGAGACGCAGAGATGTTGAGACGCAGAGACACTGAGACGCAGAGAATCTGACACGCAGAGACTCTGAGACGCAGAGACTCTGAGACGCAGAGACTCTGAGACGCAGAGACTCTGAGACGCAGAGACGCTGAGACGCAGAGACGCAGAGACGTTGAGACGCAGAAACACTGAGACGCAGAGACTCTGAGACGCAGAGACCCTGAGACGCTGAGATGCAGAGACTCTGAGACGCAGAGACTCTGAGACGCAGAGACATTGAGACACTGAGACTCTGAGACGCAGAGACATTGAGACACTGAGACGCAGAGACACTGAGACGCAGAGACGGAGAGACGCAGAAACACTGAGACGCAGAGACTCTGAGACGCAGAGACACTGAGACGCAGAAACACTGAGACGCAGAGAGACTGAGACGCAGAGACACTGAGACGCAGACACTGAGACACAGGGACTCAAAGACGCACAGACACTGAGACGCAGAGACACTGAGACGCAGAGACATTAAGACGCAGAGACACTGAGACGCAGAGTCACTGAGGCACTGAGACGCAGAAATACTGAGGCGCAGAGACACTGAGACGTAGAGACACTGAGACGCAGAAATACTGAGGCGCAGAGACACTGAGACGCAGAGACGCGGAGACGCAGAGACACCGAGACGCAGAGACACCGAGACGCAGCGATGCGGAGACACAGAGACGCTGAGATGCAGAGACTCTGAGACACAGAGACGCAGAGACACTGAGACGCAGATACACTGAGACGCAGATACACTGAGACGCAGAGACAATGAGACGCAGAGACTCTGAGACACTGAGATGCACAGACGCAGAGACACTGAGACACAGAGACGGAGAGACGCAGAGACACTGAGACGCAGAAATACTGAGGCGCAGAGACACTGAGACGCAGAGGCACTGAGACGCAGAAATACTGAGGCGCAGAGACACTGAGACGCAGAGACGCGGAGACGCAGAGACACCGAGACGCAGAGACACCGAGACGCAGCGATGCGGAGACACAGAGACGCTGAGATGCAGAGACTCTGAGACACAGAGACAATGAGACGCAGAGACTCTGAGACACTGAGATGCACAGACGCAGAGACACTGAGACGCAGAGACGGAGAGACGCAGAGACACTGAGACGCAGAGACACTGAGACGCAGAGACACTGAGACGCAGAGACTCTGAGACGCAGAGACTCTGAGACACTGAGATGCACAGACGCAGAGACACTGAGACGCAGAGACGGAGAGACGCAGAGACACTGAGACGCAGAGACACTGAGACGCAGAGACAATGAGACGCAGAGACCCTGAGACACTGAGATGCACAGACGCAGAGACACTGAGACGCAGAGACGGAGAGACGCAGAGACACTGAGACGCAGAGACACTGAGACGCAGAGACACTGAGACGCAGAGACTCTGAGACGCAGACACACTGAGAAGCAGATACACTGAGACGCAGATACACTGAGACGCAGAGACAATGAGACGCAGAGACTCTGAGACACTGAGATGCACAGACGCAGAGACACTGAGACGCAGAGACACTGAGACGCAGAGACTCTGAGACGCAGAGACTCTGAGACGCAGAGACACTGAGACGCAGAGACACTGAGACGCAGAGACGGAGAGACGCAGAAACACTGAGACGCAGAAACACTGAGACGCAGAGACACTGAGACGCAGAGACACTGAGACGCAGAGACTCTGAGATGCAGAGATGCAATGACGCAGAGACGCAGAGAAGCAGAGTCGCTGAGACGCAAAGACTCTAAGACGCAGAGACACTGAGACGCAGAGACACTGAGACGCAGAGACTCTGAGATGCAGAGATGCAATGACGAAGAGACGCTGAGAAGCAGAGTCGCTGAGACGCAAAGACTCTAAGACGCAGAGACACTGAGACGCAGAAACACTGAGACGCAGAGACACTGAGACGCAGACACTGAGACACAGAGACGCAAAAACGCACAGACACTGAGACGCAGAGACACTGAGACGCAGAGACACTGAGACACTGAGACTCAGAGACACTGAGACGCAGAGACTCTGAGACGCTGAGACGCAGAGACGCTGAGACACTGAGACGCAGAAACGCAGAGACACTGAGACACTGAGACGCAGCGACTCTGATACTCTGAGACTCTGAGACGCTGAGACGCAGAGAAGCTGAGACGCAGAGACGCAGAGACGCAGAGATGCTGAGAAGCTGAGACACTGAGACGCAGAGACGCAGAGACGCTGAGACACAGAGACTCTGAGATGCAGAGACTCTGAGACGCAGAGAGACTGAGACACAGAGACTCTGAGACGCAGAGAGACTGAGACACAGAGACTCTGAGACGCAGAGAGACTGAGACGCAGAGACACTGAGACGCAGAGACGCAGAGACACTGAGACGCAGAGACGTTGAGACGCAGAGACACTGAGACGTAGAGACACTGAGACGCAGAGATGTTGAGACGCAGAGACACTGAGACGCAGAGAATCTGATACGCAGAGACGCTGAGACGCAGAGAGACTGAGACACAGAGACATTAAGACCCAGAGACTCTGAGACGCAGAGTCACTGAGGCACTGAGACGCAGAAATACTGAGGCGCAGAGACACTGAGACGCAGAGACACTGAGACGCAGAAATACTGAGGCGCAGAGACACTGAGACGCAGAGACGCGGAGACGCAGAGACACCGAGACGCAGAGACACCGAGACGCAGCGATGCGGAGACACAGAGACGCTGAGATGCAGAGACTCTGAGACACAGAGACGCAGAGACACTGAGACGCAGATACACTGAGACGCAGAGACAATGAGACGCAGAGACTCTGAGACACTGAGATGCACAGACGCAGAGACACTGAGACGCAGAGACGGAGAGACGCAGAGACACTGAGACGCAGAAATACTGAGTCGCAGAGACACTGAGACGCAGAGGCACTGAGACGCAGAAATACTGAGGCGCAGAGACACTGAGACGCAGCGATGCGGAGATACAGGGACGCTGAGATGCAGAGACTCTGAGACACAGAGACAATGAGACGCAGAGACTCTGAGACACTGAGATGCACAGACGCAGAGACACTGAGACGCAGAGACGGAGAGACGCAGAGACACTGAGACGCAGAGACACTGAGACGCAGAGACACTGAGACGCAGAGACTCTGAGACGCAGAGACTCTGAGACACTGAGATGCACAGACGCAGAGACACTGAGACGCAGAGACACTGAGACGCAGAGACACTGAGACGCAGAGACACTGAGACGCAGAGACTCTGAGACGCAGACACACTGAGACGCAGATACACTGAGACGCAGATACACTGAGACGCAGAGACAATGAGACGCAGAGACTCTGAGACACTGAGATGCACAGACGCAGAGACACTGAGACGCAGAGACGGAGAGACGCAGAGACACTGAGACGCAGAGACACTGAGACGCAGAGACACTGAGACGCAGAGACTCTGAGACGCAGAGACTCTGAGACGCAGGGACACTGAGACGCAGAGACACTGAGACGCAGAGACGGAGAGACGCAGAAACACTGAGACGCAGAAACACTGAGACGCAGAGACACTGAGACGCAGAGACTCTGAGATGCAGAGATGCAATGACGCAGAGACGCAGAGAAGCAGAGTCGCTGAGACGCAAAGACTCTAAGACGCAGAGACACTGAGACGCAGAAACACTGAGACGCAGAGACACTGAGACGCAGAGACACTGAGACGCAGAGACTCTGAGATGCAGAGATGCAATGACGAAGAGACGCTGAGAAGCAGAGTCGCTGAGACGCAAAGACTCTAAGACGCAGAGACACTGAGACGCAGAAACACTGAGACGCAGAGACACTGAGACGCAGACACTGAGACACAGAGACGCAAAGACGCACAGACACTGAGACGCAGAGAGACTGAGACGCAAAGACACTGAGACACTGAGACTCAGAGACACTGAGACGCAGAGACTCTGAGACGCTGAGACGCAGAGACGCAGAGACGCTGAGACACTGAGACGCAGAAACGCAGAGACACTGAGACACTGAGACGCAGCGACTCTGATACTCTGAGACTCTGAGACGCTGAGACGCAGAGACGCTGAGACGCAGAGAAGCT
The DNA here is from genome assembly GCF_965287045.1 of Carcharhinus amblyrhynchos. Classification (NCBI taxonomy): domain Eukaryota; kingdom Metazoa; phylum Chordata; class Chondrichthyes; order Carcharhiniformes; family Carcharhinidae; genus Carcharhinus; species Carcharhinus amblyrhynchos. The sequence continues at coordinate 51,299 of NW_027650002.1, forward strand.
GAGACGCAGAGACGCAGAGACGCTGAGAAGCTGAGACACTGAGACGCAGAGACGCTGAGACACAGAGACTCTGAGATGCAGAGACTCTGAGACGCAGAGAGACTGAGACACAGAGACTCTGAGACGCAGAGAGACTGAGACACAGAGACTCTGAGACGCAGAGAGACTGAGACACAGAGACTCTGAGACGCAGAGAGACTGAGACGCAGAGACACTGAGACGCAGAGACGCAGAGACACTGAGACGCAGAGACGTTGAGACGCAGAGACACTGAGACGTAGAGACACTGAGACGCAGAGATGTTGAGACGCAGAGACACTGAGACGCAGAGAATCTGATACGCAGAGACGCTGAGACGCAGAGAGACTGAGACACAGAGACTCTGAGACGCAGAGAGACTGAGACACAGAAACTCTGAGACGCAGAGAGACTGAGACGCAGAGACTCTGAGACGCAGAGAGACTGAGACACTGAGACACTGAGACGCAGAAACGCAGAGACACAGAGACACAGACTCTGTGACGCAGAGACTCTGAGACGCAGAGACGTTGAGACGCAGAGACACTGAGACGTAGAGACACTGAGACGCAGAGATGTTGAGACGCAGAGACACTGAGACGCAGAGAATCTGATACGCAGAGACTCTGAGACGCAGAGACTCTGAGACGCAGAGACTCTGAGACGCAGAGACGCTGAGACGCAGAGACATTGAGATGCAGAGACATTGAGACACTGAGACGCAGAGACTCTGAGACGCTGAGACGCAGAGACTCTGAGACGCAGAGACATTGAGACACTGAGACGCAGAGACTCTGAGATGCAGAGATGCAATGACACAGAGACGCAGAGAAGCACAGACGCTGAGGCGAAGAGACGCAGAGACACTGAGACGCAGAAACACTGAGACGCAGAGAGACTGAGACACAGAGACACTGAGACGCAGACACTGAGACGCAGAGACATTGAGACGCAGAGACACTGAGACGCAGAGACGCGGAGACGCAGAGACACCGAGACGCAGAGACACCGAGACGCAGCGATGCGGAGACACAGAGACGCTGAGATGCAGAGACTCTGAGACACAGAGACGCAGAGACACTGAGACGCAGACACACTGAGACGCAGATACACTGAGACGCAGAGACACTGAGACGCAGAGACTCTGAGACACTGAGATGCAGACACACTGAGACGCAGAGACACTGAGACGCAGAGACTCTGAGACGCAGAGACTCTGAGACGCAGGGACACTGAGACGCAGAGACACTGAGACGCACAGACGCAGAGACACTGAGACGCAGAGACGGAGAGACGCAGAAACACTGAGAAGCAGAGACACTGAGACGCAGAGACTCTGAGATGCAGAGATGCAATGACGCAGAGACGCAGAGACGCAGAGACTCTGAGACGCAAAGACTCTAAGACGCAGAGACACTGAGACGCAGAGACACTGAGACGCAGACACTGAGACACAGAGACGCAAAGACGCACAGACACTGAGACGCAGAGACACTGAGACGCAGAGACACTGAGACGCAGACACACTGAGACGCAGAGACACTGAGACGCAGAGACTCTGAGACACAGAGACTCTGAGACGCAGAGACTCTGAGACGCAGCGACACTGAGACATAGCGACTCTGAGACGCAGGGACACTGAGACGCAGAGACTCTGAGACGCAGAGACACTGAGAACCAGAGACTCTGAGACGCCGATACTCTGTGACGCATGGACACTGAGACGCAGTGCCTCTGAAACGCAGAGACTCTGTGACACGGAAACACTGAGACGCAGTGACCCTGAGACGCAGAGACACTGAGACGCAGGGACTCAGAGACACAGAGACTCTGAGTCGCAGAAACTCAGAGACGCAGAGACATTGATACGCAGAGACATTGAGACGCAGACACCCTGAGACGCAGAGACTCTGAGACGCAGAGACGCAGTGACACTGAGACACAGAGACACTGAGATGCAAAGACTCTGAGACACAGAGACGCAGTGACACTGAGACGCAGAGACACTGAGACGCAGAGACTGTGAGACGGAGAGACACTGAGACGCAGAGACACTGAGACGCAGAGACTCTGAGACGCAAAGACTCTGAGATGCAGAGACTCTGAGACGCTGAGAGTCAGAGACGCAGAGATACTGAGACGCAGAGAAACTGGGACGCGGAGACTCTGAGACGTGGAGACTCAGAGACGCTGAGACACTGAGACTCTGAGACGCAGAGACTCTGAGACGCAGAGACATTGATACGCAGAGACGCAGTGACACTGAGACGCAGACACACTGAGAAGCAGAGACTGTGAGACGCAGAGAAACTGAGACGCAGAGACTCTGAGACGCAGAGACTCTGAGACGCAGAGACACAGAGACGCAGAGACACAGAGACGCGGAGAGTCTGAGACGTGGAGACTCAGAGACGCTGAGACTCAGAGACTCTGAGACGCAGAGACTCTGAGACGCAGAGACTCTGAGACGCAGAGACACTGAGACGCAGAGACACAGAGACGCGGAGACTCTGAGACGTGGAGACTCAGAGACGCTGAGACTCAGAGACTCTGAGACGCAGAGACTCTGAGACGCAGAGACTCTGAGACGCAGAGACACTGGGACACAGAGACTCTGTGACACAGGGACACTGAGACGCAAAGACTCTGAGACACGAGACTCTGTGGCGCGGAAACACTGAGACGCAGAGGCCCTGAGACGCAGAGACTATGAGACGCAGAGACACTGAGACGCACAGACACTGAGTCGCAGAGACTCTGAGACGCAGAGACGCTGAGACGCTGAGACGCAGAGACACTGTGACGCAGAGACACTGAGACGCAGAGACTATGAGACGCAGAGACACTGAGACGCACAGACACTGAGTCGCAGAGACTCTGAGACGCAGAGACGGTGAGACGCTGAGACGCAAAGACACTGTGACACGGAAACACTGAGACGCGGAGATCATGAGATGCAGAGACACTAAGACGCAGGCACGCAGAGACGCAGAGACGCAGAGACGCAGGGACGCAGGGACGCAGAGACACAGAGACTCTGAAACGCAGAGACTCTGAGACGCAGAAACTCTGAGACGCAGAGACATTGAGACGCAGAGACACAGAGACGCAGCGACGCTGAGACGCTGTGACTCTGAGACACAGAGTCTCTGAGACGCAGAGACACTGACACGCAGAGACTCTGAGACACAGATACTCTGTGACGCAGGGACACTGAGACGCAAGGACTCTGAGACACGGAGACGCTGAGACGCAGAGACACTGAGACTCTGAGATGCCGAGACACTGAGACGCGGAGACGCAGAGACTCAGAGACGCAGAGACACTGTGACGCAGAGACTCTGAGACGCAAAGACTCAGAGACGCAGAGACACTGAGACGCAGAGACACTGAGACGCAGAGACTGTGAGACGCAGAGACACTGAGACGCAGAGACTCTGAGACGCAGAGACTCAGAGACGCAGAGACTCTGAGACGCAGAGACTCTGAGACGCAGAGACTCAGAGACGCGGAAACTCTGAGACACGGAGACTCTGTGACGCGGAAACACTGAGACGCAGAGGCCCTGAGACGCAGAGACTATGAGACGCAGAGACACTGAGACGCACAGACACTGAGTCGCAGAGACTCTGAGACGCAGAGACGCTGAGACGCTGAGACGCAGAGACACTGTGACACGGAAACACTGAGACGCGGAGATCATGAGATGCAGAGACACTAAGACGCAGGCACGCAGAGACGCAGAGACACTGAGAAGCAGGGACGCAGAGACACAGAGACTCTGAAACGCAGAGACTCTGAGACGCAGAAACTCTGAGACGCAGAGACATTGAGACGCAGAGATACTGAGACGCAGAGACGCAGCGACGCTGAGACGCTGTGACTCTGAGACACAGAGTCTCTGAGACGCAGAGACACTGACACGCAGAGACTCTGAGACGCAGAGACACTGAGTCTTTGAGAATCTGAGGCTCAGAGACTCTGAGACACAGATACTCTGTGACGCAGGGACACTGAGACGCAAGGACTCTGAGACACGGAGACGCTGAGACGCAGAGACACTGAGACTCTGAGATGCCGAGACACTGAGACGCGGAGACGCAGAGACTCTGAGACGTAGAGACTCAGAGACGCAGAGACACTGAGACGCAGAGACACTGAGACGCAGAGACTGTGAGACGCAGAGACACTGAGACGCAGAGACTCTGAGACGCAGAGAGTCTGAGACGCAGAGACACAGAGACGCAGAGACTCTGAGACGCAGAGACACAGAGACGCAGAGACTCTGAGACGCAGAGACTCTGAGACGCAGAGACTCAGAGACGCAAAGACTCTGAGACGCAGAGTCTCTGAGACGCAGAGACTCTGAGACGCAGACACCCTGAGACGCAGACACCATGAGACACAGAGACTCTGAGACGCAGAGACACTGAGACGCAGAGACTCTGAGACGCAGAGACTCAGAGACGCAAAGACTCTGAGACGCAGACACCCTGAGACGCAGACACCATGAGACACATAGACTCTGAGACGCAGAGACACTGAGACGCAGAGACACTGAGACGCAGAGACTCTGAGACGCAGACACCCTGAGACGCAGAGACTCTGAGACGCAGAGACGCAGTGACACTGAGACGCAGACACACTGAGAAGCAGAGACTGTGAGACGCAGAGACACTGAGACGCAGAGACTCTGAGACGCAGAGAAACTGAGACGCGCAGACTCTGAGACGTGGAGACTCTGAGACGCAGAGACACTGAGACGCAGAGACTCTGAGACGCAGAGACTCTGAGACGCAGTGACTCTGAGACGCAGAGACACTGAGACGCAGAGACGCAGTGACACTGAGACGCAGAGACACTGAGACGCAGAGACTCTGAGACGCAGAGACACTGAGACGCAGAGACTCTGAGACGCCGAGACACTGAGACGCAGACACACAGAGAAGCAGAGACTGTGAGACGCAGAGAAACTGAGACGCAGAGACTCTGAGACGCAGAGACTCTGAGACGCAGAGACACAGAGACGCGGAGACTCTGAGACGTGGAGACTCAGAGACGCTGAGACTCAGAGACGCAGAGACTCTGAGACTCTGTGACGCCGAGGCACTGAGATGCAGAGACTCTGAGACGCAGAGAAACTGGGACGCGGAGACTCTGAGACGTGGAGACTCAGAGACGCTGAGACACTGAGACTCTGAGACGCAGAGACTCTGAGACGCAGAGACATTGATACGCAGAGACGCAGTGACACTGAGACGCAGACACACTGAGAAGCAGAGACTGTGAGACGCAGAGAAACTGAGACGCAGAGACTCTGAGACGCAGAGACTCTGAGACGCAGAGACACAGAGACGCGGAGAGTCTGAGACGTGGAGACTCAGAGACGCTGAGACTCAGAGACTCTGAGACGCAGAGACTCTGAGACGCAGAGACTCTGAGACGCAGAGACACTGGGACACAGAGACTCTGTGACACAGGGACACTGAGACGCAAAGACTCTGAGACACGAGACTCTGTGGCGCGGAAACACTGAGACGCAGAGGCCCTGAGACGCAGAGACTATGAGACGCAGAGACACTGAGACGCACAGACACTGAGTCGCAGAGACTCTGAGACGCAGAGACGCTGAGACGCTGAGACGCAGAGACACTGTGACGCAGAGACACTGAGACGCAGAGACTATGAGACGCAGAGACACTGAGACGCACAGACACTGAGTCGCAGAGACTCTGAGACGCAGAGACGCTGAGACGCTGAGACGCAGAGACACTGTGACACGGAAACACTGAGACGCGGAGATCATGAGATGCAGAGACACTAAGACGCAGGCACGCAGAGACGCAGAGACGCAGAGACGCAGGGACGCAGGGACGCAGAGACACAGAGACTCTGAAACGCAGAGACTCTGAGACGCAGAAACTCTGACGCAGAGACACAGAGACGCAGCGACGCTGAGACGCTGTGACTCTGAGACACAGAGTCTCTGAGACGCAGAGACACTGACACGCAGAGACTCTGAGACACAGATACTCTGTGACGCAGGGACACTGAGACGCAAGGACACTGAGACACGGAGACGCTGAGACGCAGAGACACTGAGACTCTGAGATGCCGAGACACTGAGACGCGGAGACGCAGAGACTCTGAGACGTAGAGACACTGTGACGCAGAGACTCTGAGACGCAAAGACTCAGAGACGCAGAGACACTGAGACGCAGAGACACTGAGACGCAGAGACTGTGAGACGCAGAGACACTGAGACGCAGAGACTCTGAGACGCAGAGAGTCTGAGACGCAGAGACTCAGAGACGCAGAGACTCTGAGACGCAGAGACTCTGAGACGCAGAGACTCAGAGACGCAGAGACTCTGAGACGCAGAGTCTCTGAGACACAGAGACGCAGAGTCTCTGAGACGCAGAGACACTGAGACACAGAGACTCAGAGACGCAGAGAGTCTGAGACGCAGAGACTCAGAGACGCAGAGACTCTGAGACGCAGAGACTCTGAGACGCAGAGACTCAGAGACGCGGAAACTCTGAGACACGGAGACTCTGTGACGCGGAAACAGTGAGACGCAGAGGCCCTGAGACGCAGAGACTATGAGACGCAGAGACACTGAGACGCACAGACACTGAGTCGCAGAGACTCTGAGACGCAGAGACGCTGAGACGCTGAGACGCAGAGACGCTGAGACACGGAAACACTGAGACGCGGAGATCATGAGATGCAGAGACACTAAGACGCAGGCACGCAGAGACGCAGAGACACTGAGAAGCAGGGACGCAGAGACACAGAGACTCTGAAACGCAGAGACTCTGAGACGCAGAAACTCTGAGACGCAGAGACATTGAGACGCAGAGACACAGAGACGCTGAGACGCTGTGACTCTGAGACACAGAGTCTCTGAGACGCAGAGACACTGACACGCAGAGACTCTGAGACGCAGAGACACTGAGTCTTTGAGAATCTGAGGCTCAGAGACTCTGAGACACAGATACTCTGTGACGCAGGGACACTGAGACGCAAGGACTCTGAGACACGGAGACGCTGAGACGCAGAGACACTGAGACTCTGAGATGCCGAGACACTGAGACGCGGAGACGCAGAGACTCTGAGACGTAGAGACTCAGAGACGCAGAGACACTGAGACGCAGAGACACTGAGACGCAGAGACTGTGAGACGCAGAGACACTGAGACGCAGAGACTCTGAGACGCAGAGAGTCTGAGACGCAGAGACTCAGAGACGCAGAGACTCTGAGACGCAGAGACACTGAGACGCAGAGACTCTGAGACGCAGAGACTCTGAGACGCAGTGACTCTGAGACGCAGAGACGCTGAGACGCAGAGACGCAGTGACACTGAGACGCAGAGACACTGAGACGCAGAGACTCTGAGACGCAGAGACACTGAGACGCAGAGACTCTGAGACGCAGAGACTCTGAGACGCCGAGACACTGAGACGCAGACACACAGAGAAGCAGAGACTGTGAGACGCAGAGAAACTGAGACGCAGAGACGCTGAGACTCAGAGACTCTGAGACGCAGAGACTCTGAGACGCAGAGACACTGAGACACAGAGACTCTGAGACGCAGAGACTCTGAGACGCAGAGACTCTGAGACGCAGAGACACCGGGACATAGAGACTCTGTGACGCAGGGACACTGAGACACAAAGACTCTGAGACGCAGAGAGACTGAGACGCAGAGACCCTGAGACGCAGAGACGCTGAGACGCAGAGACACTGAGACGCAGAGACACTGAGACGCAGAGACACTGAGACGCAGAGACTATGAGACGCAGAGACACTGAGACGCAGAGACACTGAGACGCAGAGACTCTGAGACGCAGAGGCGCTGAGACGCAGAGACGCTGAGACGCAGAGACGCTGAGACGCAGAGACACTGAGACGCAGAGACTCTGAGACGCAGAGACTCTGAGACGCAGAGACACAGAGACGCAGAGACGCAGAGACTCTGTGACACGGAAACAATGAGATGCAGAGATCATGAGATGCAGAGACACTAAGACGCAGGCACGCAGAGACGCAGAGACACTGAGACGCAGGGACGCAGAGACACAGAGACACTGAGACGCAGGGACGCAGGGACGCAGAGACACAGAGACTCTGAAACGCAGAGACTCTGAGACGCAGAAACTCTGAGACGCAGAGACATTGACAGGCAAAGACATTGAGACGCAGAGACACTGAGACGCAGAGACGCAGCGACGCTGAGACGCTGTGACTCTGAGACACAGAGACACTGACACGCAGAGACTCTGAGACGCAGAGAAACTGAGACGCAGAGACACTGAGACGCAGAGACACTGAGACGCAGAGACACTGAGACGCAGAGACACTGAGTCTTTGAGAATCTGAGACGCAGAGACTCTGAGACGCAGAGACACTGAGGCGCAGAGACTCTGAGACAGGGAGACGCTGAGACGCAGAGACACTGAGACTCTGAGATGCCGAGACACTGAGACGCAGAGACTCTGAGACGTAGAGACTCAGAGACGCAGAGACACTGAGACGCAGAGACACTGAGACGCAGAGACTGTGAGACGCAGAGACACTGAGACGCAGAGACTCTGAGACGCAGAGACACTGAGACGCAGAGACACTGAGACGCAGAGACACTGAGACGCAGAGACTGTGAGACGTAGAGACACTGTGACGCAGAGACAGTGAGACGCAAAGACTCTGAGACACGGAGACGCTGAGACGCAGAGACACTGAGACGCAGAGACACTGAGACGCAGAGACACTGAGACGCAGAGACTGTGAGACGGAGAGACACTGAGACACAGAGACACTGAGACGCAGAGACTCTGAGACGCAAAGACTCTGAGATGCAGAGACTCTGAGACGCTGAGAGTCAGAGACGCAGAGACACTGAGACGCAGAGAAACTGGGATGCGGAGACTCTGAGACTTGGAGACTCAGAGACGCTGAGACACTGAGACTCTGAGACGCAGAGACTCTGAGACGCAGAGACATTGATACGCAGAGACGCCGTGACACTGAGACGCAGACACACTGAGAAGCAGAGACTGTGAGACGCAGAGAAACTGAGACGCAGAGACTCTGAGACGCAGAGACTCTGAGACGCAGAGACACAGAGACGCAGAGACACAGAGACGCGGAGAGTCTGAGACGTGGAGACTCAGAGACGCTGAGACTCAGAGACTCTGAGACGCAGAGACTCTGAGACGCAGAGACTCTGAGACGCAGAGACACTGAGACGCAGAGACACAGAGACGCGGAGACTCTGAGACGTGGAGACTCAGAGACGCTGAGACTCAGAGACTCTGAGACGCAGAGACTCTGAGACGCGGAGACTCTGAGACGCAGAGACACTGGGACACAGAGACTCTGTGACACAGGGACACTGAGACGCAAAGACTCTGAGACACGAGACTCTGTGGCGCGGAAACACTGAGACGCAGAGGCCCTGAGACGCAGAGACTATGAGACGCAGAGACACTGAGACGCACAGACACTGAGTCGCAGAGACTCTGAGACGCAGAGACGCTGAGACGCTGAGACGCAGAGACACTGTGACACGGAAACACTGAGACGCGGAGATCATGAGATGCAGAGACACTAAGACGCAGGCACGCAGAGACGCAGAGACGCAGAGACGCAGGGACGCAGGGACGCAGAGACACAGAGACTCTGAAACGCAGAGACTCTGAGACGCAGAAAATCTGAGACGCAGAGACATTGAGACGCAGAGACACAGAGACGCAGCGACGCTGAGACGCTGTGACTCTGAGACACAGAGTCTCTGAGACGCAGAGACACTGACACGCAGAGACTCTGAGACACAGATACTCTGTGACGCAGGGACACTGAGACGCAAGGACTCTGAGACACGGAGACGCTGAGACGCAGAGACACTGAGACTCTGAGATGCCGAGACACTGAGACGCGGAGACGCAGAGACTCTGAGACGTAGAGACACTGTGACACAGAGACTCTGAGACGCAAAGACTCAGAGACGCAGAGACACTGAGACGCAGAGACACTGAGACGCAGAGACTGTGAGACGCAGAGACACTGAGACGCAGAGACTCTGAGACGCAGAGAGTCTGAGACGCAGAGACTCAGAGACGCAGAGACTCTGAGACGCAGAGACTCTGAGACGCAGAGACTCAGAGACGCAGAGACTCTGAGACGCAGAGTCTCTGAGACACAGAGACGCAGAGTCTCCGAGACGCAGAGACACTGAGACACAGAGACTCAGAGACGCAGAGAGTCTGAGACGCAGAGACTCAGAGACGCAGAGACTCTGAGACGCAGAGACTCAGAGACGCGGAAACTCTGGGACACGGAGACTCTGTGACGCAGAAACACTGAGACGCAGAGGCCCTGAGACGCAGAGACTATGAGACGCAGAGACACTGAGACGCACAGACACTGAGTCGCAGAGACTCTGAGACGCAGAGACGCTGAGACGCTGAGACGCAGAGACACTGTGACACGGAAACACTGAGACGCGGAGATCATGAGATGCAGAGACACTAAGACGCAGGCACGCAGAGACGCAGAGACGCAGGGACGCAGGGACGCAGGGACTCTGAAACGCAGAGACTCTGAGACGCAGAAACTCTGAGACGCAGAGACATTGAGACGCAGAGATACTGAGACGCAGAGACTCTGAGACGAAGAGACACTGTGACTCTGAGACACAGAGTCTCTGAGACGCAGAGACACTGACACGCAGAGACTCTGAGAGGCAGAGACACTGAGTCTTTGAGAGTCTGAGGCTCAGAGACTCTGAGACACAGATACTCTGTGACGCAGGGACACTGAGACGCAAGGACTCTGAGACACGGAGACGCTGAGACGCAGAGACACTGAGACTCTGAGATGCCGAGACACTGAGACGCGGAGACGCAGAGACTCTGAGACGTAGAGACTCAGAGACGCAGAGACACTGAGACGCAGAGACACTGAGACGCAGAGACTGTGAGACGCAGAGACACTGAGACGCAGAGACTCTGAGACGCAGAGAGTCTGAGACGCAGAGACTCAGAGACGCAGAGACTCTGAGACGCAGAGACTCTGAGACGCAGAGACTCAGAGACGCAGAGACTCTGAGATGCAGAGACTCAGAGACGCAGAGACTCTGAGACGCAGAGTCTCTGAGACGCAGAGACTCTGAGACGCAGACACCCTGAGACGCAGACACCATGAGACACAGAGACTCTGAGACGCAGAGACACTGAGACGCAGAGACACTGATACGCAGAGACTCTGAGACGCAGACACCCTGAGACGCAGAGACTCTGAGACGCAGAGACGCAGTGACACTGAGACGCAGACACACTGAGAAGCAGAGACTGTGAGACGCAGAGACACTGAGACGCAGAGACTCTGAGACGCAGAGAAACTGAGACGCGCAGACTCTGAGACGTGGAGACTCAGAGACGCTGAGACTCAGCGACTCTGAGACGCAGAGACTCTGAGACGCAGAGACACTGAGACGCAGAGACTCTGAGACGCAGAGACTCTGAGACGCAGTGACTCTGAGACGCAGAGACTCTGAGACGCAGAGACACTGAGACGCAGAGACACTGAGACGCAGAGACTCTGAGACGCAGAGACACTGAGACGCAGACACACAGAGAAGCAGAGACTGTGAGACGTAGAGAAACTGAGACGCAGAGACTCTGAGACGCAGAGACTCTGAGACGCAGAGACACAGTGACGCGGAGACTCTGAGACGTGGAGACTCAGAGACGCTGAGACTCAGAGACGCAGAGACTCTGAGACTCTGTGACGCCGAGGCACTGAGATGCAGAGACTCTGAGACGCAGAGAAACTGGGACGCGGAGACTCTGAGACGTGGAGACTCAGAGACGCTGAGACACTGAGACTCTGAGACGCAGAGACTCTGAGACGCAGAGACATTGATACGCAGAGACGCAGTGACACTGAGACGCAGACACACTGAGAAGCAGAGACTGTGAGACGCAGAGAAACTGAGACGCAGAGACTCTGAGACGCAGAGACTCTGAGACGCAGAGACACAGAGACGCAGAGACACAGAGACGCGGAGAGTCTGAGACGTGGAGACTCAGAGACGCTGAGACTCAGAGACTCTGAGACGCAGAGACTCTGAGACGCAGAGACTCTGAGACGCAGAGACACTGAGACGCAGAGACACAGAGACGCAGAGACTCTGAGACGTGGAGACTCAGAGACGCTGAGACTCAGAGACTCTGAGACGCAGAGACTCTGAGACGCAGAGACTCTGAGACGCAGAGACACTGGGACACAGAGACTCTGTGACACAGGGACACTGAGACGCAAAGACTCTGAGACACGAGACTCTGTGGCGCGGAAACAATGAGACGCAGAGGCCCTGAGACGCAGAGACTATGAGACGCAGAGACACTGAGACGCACAGACACTGAGTCGCAGAGACTCTGAGACGCAGAGACGCTGAGACGCTGAGACGCAGAGACACTGTGACACGGAAACACTGAGACGCGGAGATCATGAGATGCAGAGACACTAAGACGCAGGCACGCAGAGACGCAGAGACGCAGGGACGCAGGGACTCTGAAACGCAGAGACTCTGAGACGCAGAAACTCTGAGACGCAGAGACATTGAGACGCAGAGATACTGAGACACAGAGACGCAGCGACGCTGAGACGCTGTGACTCTGAGACACAGAGTCTCTGAGACGCAGAGACACTGACACGCAGAGACTCTGAGAGGCAGAGACACTGAGTCTTTGAGAGTCTGAGGCTCAGAGACTCTGAGACACAGATACTCTGTGACGCAGGGACACTGAGACGCAAGGACTCTGAGACACGGAGACGCTGAGACGCAGAGACACTGAGACTCTGAGATGCCGAGACACTGAGACGCGGAGACGCAGAGACTCTGAGACGTAGAGACTCAGAGACGCAGAGACACTGAGACGCAGAGACACTGAGACGCAGAGACTGTGAGACGCAGAGACACTGAGACGCAGAGACTCTGAGACGCAGAGAGTCTGAGACGCAGAGACTCAGAGACGCAGAGACTCTGAGACGCAGACACCCTGAGACGCAGACACCATGAGACACAGAGACTCTGAGACGCAGAGACACTGAGACGCAGAGACACTGATACGCAGAGACTCTGAGACGCAGACACCCTGAGACGCAGAGACTCTGAGACGCAGAGACGCAGTGACACTGAGACGCAGACACACTGAGAAGCAGAGACTGTGAGACGCAGAGACACTGAGACGCAGAGACTCTGAGACGCAGAGAAACTGAGACGCGCAGACTCTGAGACGTGGAGACTCAGAGACGCTGAGACTCAGCGACTCTGAGACGCAGAGACTCTGAGACGCAGAGACACTGAGACGCAGAGACTCTGAGACGCAGAGACTCTGAGACGCAGTGACTCTGAGACGCAGAGACACTGAGACGCAGAGACGCAGTGACACTGAGACGCAGAGACACTGAGACGCAGAGACTCTGAGACGCAGAGACACTGAGACGCAGAGACACTGAGACGCAGAGACTCTGATACGCCGAGACACTGAGACGCAGACACACAGAGAAGCAGAGACTGTGAGACGTAGAGAAACTGAGACGCAGAGACTCTGAGACGCAGAGACTCTGAGACGCAGAGACACAGTGACGCGGAGACTCTGAGACGTGGAGACTCAGAGACGCTGAGACTCAGAGACGCAGAGACTCTGAGACTCTGTGACGCCGAGGCACTGAGATGCAGAGACTCTGAGACGCAGAGAAACTGGGACGCGGAGACTCTGAGACGTGGAGACTCAGAGACGCTGAGACACTGAGACTCTGAGACGCAGAGACTCTGAGACGCAGAGACATTGATACGCAGAGACGCAGTGACACTGAGACGCAGACACACTGAGAAGCAGAGACTGTGAGACGCAGAGAAACTGAGACGCAGAGACTCTGAGACGCAGAGACTCTGAGACGCAGAGACACAGAGACGCAGAGACACAGAGACGCGGAGAGTCTGAGACGTGGAGACTCAGAGACGCTGAGACTCAGAGACTCTGAGACGCAGAGACTCTGAGACGCAGAGACTCTGAGACGCAGAGACACTGAGACGCAGAGACACAGAGACGCGGAGACTCTGAGACGTGGAGACTCAGAGACGCTGAGACTCAGAGACTCTGAGACGCAGAGACTCTGAGACGCAGAGACTCTGAGACGCAGAGACACTGGGACACAGAGACTCTGTGACACAGGGACACTGAGACGCAAAGACTCTGAGACACGAGACTCTGTGGCGCGGAAACAATGAGACGCAGAGGCCCTGAGACGCAGAGACTATGAGACGCAGATACACTGAGACGCACAGACACTGAGTCGCAGAGACTCTGAGACGCAGAGACGCTGAGACGCTGAGACGCAGAGACACTGTGACGCAGAGACACTGAGACGCAGAGACTATGAGACGCAGAGACACTGAGACGCACAGACACTGAGTCGCAGAGACTCTGAGACGCAGAGACGCTGAGACGCTGAGACGCAGAGACACTGTGACACGGAAACACTGAGACGCGGAGATCATGAGATGCAGAGACACTAAGACGCAGGCACGCAGAGACGCAGAGACGCAGAGACGCAGGGACGCAGGGACGCAGAGACACAGAGACTCTGAAACGCAGAGACTCTGAGACGCAGAAACTCTGAGACGCAGAGACATTGAGACGCAGAGACACAGAGACGCAGCGACGCTGAGACGCTGTGACTCTGAGACACAGAGTCTCTGAGACGCAGAGACACTGACACGCAGAGACTCTGAGACACAGATACTCTGTGACGCAGGGACACTGAGACGCAAGGACTCTGAGACACGGAGACGCTGAGACGCAGAGACACTGAGACTCTGAGATGCCGAGACACTGAGACGCGGAGACGCAGAGACTCTGAGACGTAGAGACACTGTGACGCAGAGACTCTGAGACGCAAAGACTCAGAGACGCAGAGACACTGAGACGCAGAGACACTGAGACGCAGAGACTGTGAGACGCAGAGACACTGAGACGCAGAGACTCTGAGACGCAGAGAGTCTGAGACGCAGAGACTCAGAGACGCAGAGACTCAGAGACGCAGAGACTCTGAGACGCAGAGACTCAGAGACGCAGAGACTCTGAGACGCAGAGTCTCTGAGACACAGAGACGCAGAGTCTCTGAGACGCAGAGACACTGAGACACAGAGACTCAGAGACGCAGAGAGTCTGAGACGCAGAGACTCAGAGACGCAGAGACTCTGAGACGCAGAGACTCTGAGACGCAGAGACTCAGAGACGCGGAAACTCTGAGACACGGAGACTCTGTGACGCGGAAACACTGAGACGCAGAGGCCCTGAGACGCAGAGACTATGAGACGCAGAGACACTGAGACGCACAGACACTGAGTCGCAGAGACTCTGAGACGCAGAGACGCTGAGACGCTGAGACGCAGAGACGCTGTGACACGGAAACACTGAGACGCGGAGATCATGAGATGCAGAGACACTAAGACGCAGGCACGCAGAGACGCAGAGACACTGAGAAGCAGGGACGCAGAGACACAGAGACTCTGAAACGCAGAGACTCTGAGACGCAGAAACTCTGAGACGCAGAGACATTGAGACGCAGAGATACTGAGACGCAGAGACGCAGCGACGCTGAGACGCTGTGACTCTGAGACACAGAGTCTCTGAGACGCAGAGACACTGACACGCAGAGACTCTGAGACGCAGAGACACTGAGTCTTTGAGAATCTGAGGCTCAGAGACTCTGAGACACAGATACTCTGTGACGCAGGGACACTGAGACGCAAGGACTCTGAGACACGGAGACGCTGAGACGCAGAGACACTGAGACTCTGAGATGCCGAGACACTGAGACGCGGAGACGCAGAGACTCTGAGACGTAGAGACTCAGAGACGCAGAGACACTGAGACGCAGAGACACTGAGACGTAGAGACTGTGAGACGCAGAGACACTGAGACGCAGAGACTCTGAGACGCAGAGAGTCTGAGACGCAGAGACTCAGAGACGCAGAGACTCTGAGACGCAGAGACTCTGAGACGCAGAGACTCAGAGACGCAGAGACTCTGAGACGCAGAGACTCAGAGACGCAGAGACTCTGAGACGCAGAGTCTCTGAGACACAGAGACTCTGAGACGCAGACACCCTGAGACGCAGACACCATGAGACACAGAGACTCTGAGACGCAGAGACACTGAGACGCAGAGACACTGAGACGCAGAGACTCTGAGACGCAGACACCCTGAGACGCAGAGACTCTGAGACGCAGAGACGCAGTGACACTGAGACGCAGACACACTGAGAAGCAGAGACTGTGAGACGCAGAGACACTGAGACGCAGAGACTCTGAGACGCAGAGAAACTGAGACGCGCAGACTCTGAGACGTGGAGACTCAGAGACGCTGAGACTCAGCGACTCTGAGACGCAGAGACTCTGAGACGCAGAGACACTGAGACGCAGAGACTCTGAGACGCAAAGACTCTGAGACGCAGTGACTCTGAGACGCAGAGACACTGAGACGCAGAGACGCAGTGACACTGAGACGCAGAGACACTGAGACGCAGAGACTCTGAGACGCAGAGACACTGAGACGCAGAGACACTGAGACGCAGAGACTCTGAGACGCCGAGACACTGAGACGCAGACACACAGAGAAGCAGAGACTGTGAGACGCAGAGAAACTGAGACGCAGAGACTCTGAGACGCAGAGACTCTGAGACGCAGAGACACAGAGACGCGGAGACTCTGAGACGTGGAGACTCAGAGACGCTGAGACTCAGAGACGCAGAGACTCTGAGACTCTGTGACGCAGAGACTCTGAGACACAGAGACACTGAGACACAGAGACTCTGAGACGCAGAGACTCTGAGACGCAAAGACTCTGAGACGCAGAGACTCTGAGACGCAGAGACTCTGAGACGCAGAGACACCGGGACACAGAGACTCTGTGACGCAGGGACACTGAGACACAAAGACTCTGAGACGCAGAGAGACTGAGACGCAGAGACCCTGAGACGCAGAGACTCTGAGACGCAGTGACTCTGAGACGCAGAGACACTGAGACGCAGAGACGCTGAGACGCAGTGACTCTGAGACGCAGAGACACTGAGACGCAGAGACGCAGTGACACTGAGACGCAGAGACACTGAGACGCAGAGACTCTGAGACGCAGAGACACTGAGACGCAGAGACACTGAGACGCAGAGACTCTGAGACGCCGAGACACTGAGACGCAGACACACAGAGAAGCAGAGACTGTGAGACGCAGAGAAACTGAGACGCAGAGACTCTGAGACGCAGAGACTCTGAGACGCAGAGACACAGAGACGCGGAGACTCTGAGACGTGGAGACTCAGAGACGCGGAGACTCAGAGACGCTGAGACTCAGAGACTCTGAGACGCAGAGACTCTGAGACGCAGAGACTCTGAGACGCTGAGACACAGAGACTCTGAGACGCAGAGACTCTGAGACGCAGAGACTCTGAGACGCAGAGACTCTGAGACGCAGAGACTCTGAGACGCAGAGACACCGGGACACAGAGACTCTGTGACGCAGGGACACTGAGACACAAAGACTCTGAGACGCAGAGAGACTGAGACGCAGAGACCCTGAGACGCAGAGACGCTGAGACGCAGAGACACTGAGACGCAGAGACACTGAGACGCAGAGACTATGAGACGCAGAGACACTGAGACGGAGAGACACTAAGACGCAGGCACGCAGAGACGCAGAGACACTGAGACGCAGGGACGCAGAGACACAGAGACACTGAGACGCAGGGACGCAGGGACGCAGAGACACAGAGACTCTGAAACGCAGAGACTCTGAGACGCAGAAACTCTGAGACGCAGAGACATTGACAGGCAGAGACATTGAGACGCAGAGACACTGAGACGCAGAGACGCAGCGACGCTGAGACGCTGTGACTCCGAGACACAGAGACACTGACACGCAGAGACTCTGAGACGCAGAGAAACTGAGACGCAGAGACACTGAGACGCAGAGACACTGAGACGCAGAGACACTGAGACGCAGAGACACTGAGTCTTTGAGAATCTGAGACGCAGAGACTCTGAGACAGGGAGACGGTGAGACGCAGAGACACTGAGACTCTGAGATGCCGAGACACTGAGACGCAGAGACTCTGAGACGTAGAGACTCAGAGACGCAGAGACACTGAGACGCAGAGACACTGAGACGCAGAGACTGTGAGACGCAGAGACACTGAGACGCAGAGACTCTGAGACGCAGAGACTCTGAGACGCAGAGACTCTGAGACGCAGAGACACTGAGACGCAGAGACACTGAGACGCAGAGACACTGAGACGCAGAGACACTGAGACACTGAGACGCAGAGACACTGAGACGCAGAGACAGTGAGACTCTGAGATGCCGAGACACTGAGACGCAGAGACTCTGAGACGTAGAGACTCAGAGATGCAGAGACACTGAGACGCAGAGAACCTGAGACGCAGAGACTGTGAGACGTAGAGACACTGTGACGCAGAGACAGTGAGACGCAAAGACTCTGAGAGACGGAGACACTGAGACGCAGAGAACCTGAGACGCAGAGACTGTGAGACGCAGAGACACTGAGACGCAGAGTCTCTGAGACGCAGACACTCAGAGACGCAGAGACACTGAGACGCAGAGACACTGAGACGCAGAGACTGTGAGACGGAGAGACACTGAGACGCAGAGACACTGAGACGCAGAGACACTGAGATGCAGAGACTCTGAGACGCTGAGAGTCAGAGACGCAGAGACACTGAGACGCAGAGACACTGAGACGCAGAGACTGTGAGACGCAGAGACACAGAGACGCAGAGACTCTGAGACGCAGACACCCTGAGACGCAGAGGTTCTGAGACGCAGAGACGCAGTGACACTGAGACGCAGAGACACTGAGACGCAGAGACACTGAGACGCAGAGACTCTGAGACGCCGAGACACTGAGACGCAGACACACAGAGAAGCAGAGACTGTGAGACGCAGAGAAACTGAGACGCAGAGACTCTGAGACGCAGAGACTCTGAGACGCAGAGACACAGAGACGCGGAGACTCTGAGACGTGGAGACTCAGAGACGCTGAGACTCAGAGACGCAGAGACTCTGAGACGCAGAGACTCTGAGACGCAGAGACTCAGAGACGCAGAGACTCTGAGACGCAGAGACTCAGAGACGCAGAGACTCTGAGACGCAGAGTCTCTGAGACGCAGAGACTCTGAGACGCAGACACCCTGAGACGCAGACACCATGAGACACAGAGACTTTGAGACGCAGAGACACTGAGACGCAGAGACACTGAGACGCAGAGACTCTGAGACGCAGACACCCTGAGACGCACAGACTCTGAGACGCAGAGACGCAGTGACACTGAGACGCAGACACACTGAGAAGCAGAGACTGTGAGACGCAGAGACACTGAGACGCAGAGACTCTGAGACGCAGAGAAACTGAGACGCGCAGACTCTGAGACGTGGAGACTCAGAGACGCTGAGACTCAGCGACTCTGAGACGCAGAGACTCTGAGACGCAGAGACACTGAGACGCAGAGACTCTGAGACGCAGAGACTCTGAGACGCAGTGACTCTGAGACGCAGAGACACTGAGACGCAGAGACACAGTGACACTGAGACGCAGAGACACTGAGACGCAGAGACTCTGAGACGCAGAGACACTGAGACGCAGAGACACTGAGACGCAGAGACTCTGAGACGCCGAGACACTGAGACGCAGACACACAGAGAAGCAGAGACTCTGAGACGCAGAGACACAGAGACGCGGAGGCTCTGAGACGTGGAGACTCAGAGACGCTGAGACTCAGAGACGCAGAGACTCTGAGACTCTCTGACGCAGAGACTCTGAGACGCAGAGACACTGAGACACAAAGACTCTGAGACGCAGAGAGACTGAGACGCAGAGACCCTGAGACGCAGAGACTCTGAGACGCAGTGACTCTGAGACGCAGAGACACTGAGACGCAGAGACGCTGAGACGCAGTGACTCTGAGACGCAGAGACACTGAGACGCAGAGACGCAGTGACACTGAGACGCAGAGACACTGAGACGCAGAGACACTGAGACGCAGAGACGCTGAGACGCAGTGACTCTGAGACGCAGAGACACTGAGACGCAGAGACGCAGTGACACTGAGACGCAGAGACACTGAGACGCAGAGACTCTGAGACGCAGAGACACTGAGACGCAGAGACACTGAGACGCAGAGACTCTGAGACGCCGAGACACTGAGACGCAGACACACAGAGAAGCAGAGACTGTGAGACGCAGAGAAACTGAGACGCAGAGACTCTGAGACGCAGAGACTCTGAGACGCAGAGACACAGAGACGCGGAGACTCTGAGACGTGGAGACTCAGAGACGCTGAGACTCAGAGACTCTGAGACGCAGAGACTCTGAGACGCAGAGACTCTGAGACGCAGAGACACTGAGACACAGAGACTCTGAGACGCAGAGACTCTGAGACGCAGAGACTCTGAGACGCAGAGACTCTGAGACGCAGAGGCGCTGAGACGCAGAGACGCTGAGACGCAGAGGCGCTGAGACGCAGAGACGCTGAGACGCAGAGACTCTGAGACGCAGAGGCGCTGAGACGCAGAGACACTGAGACGCAGAGACACTGAGACGCAGAGACTCTGAGACGCAGAGGCGCTGAGACGCAGAGACGCAGAGACGCTGAGACGCAGAGACGCTGAGACGCAGAGACACTGAGACGCAGAGACTCTGAGACGCAGAGACTCTGAGACGCAGAGACTCTGTGACACGGAAACAATGAGATGCAGAGATCATGAGATGCAGAGACACTAAGACGCAGGCACGCAGAGACACAGAGACACTGAGACGCAGGGACGCAGGGACGCAGAGACACAGAGACTCTGAAACGCAGAGACTCTGAGACGCAGAAACTCTGAGACGCAGAGACATTGACAGGCAGAGACATTGAGACGCAGAGACACTGAGACGCAGAGACGCAGCGACGCTGAGACGCTGTGACTCTGAGACACAGAGACACTGACACGCAGAGACTCTGAGACGCAGAGAAACTGAGACGCAGAGACACTGAGACGCAGAGACACTGAGACGCAGAGACACTGAGACGCAGAGACACTGAGTCTTTGAGAATCTGAGACGCAGAGACTCTGAGACGCAGAGACACTGAGGCGCAGAGACTCTGAGACAGGGAGACGCTGAGACGCAGAGACACTGAGACTCTGAGATGCCGAGACACTGAGACGCAGAGACTCTGAGACGTAGAGACTCAGAGACGCAGAGACACTGAGACGCAGAGACACTGAGACGCAGAGACTGTGAGACGCAGAGACACTGAGACGCAGAGACTCTGAGACGCAGAGACTCTGAGACGCAGAGACACTGAGACGCAGAGACACTGAGACGCAGAGACTGTGAGACGTAGAGACACTGTGACGCAGAGACAGTGAGACGCAAAGACTCTGAGACACGGAGACGCTGAGACGCAGATACGCTGAGACGCAGAGACACTGAGACGTAGAGACTCAGAGACGCAGAAACTCTGAGACGCAGAGACATTGATACGCAAAGACATTGAGACGCAGAGACACTGAGACGCAGAGACGCTGAGACGCAGCGACGCTGTGACTGAGACACAGAGACTCTGAGACGCAGAGACACTGACACGCTGAGACACTGAGACACAGAGACCCTGAGACGCAGAGAAACTGAGACGCAGAGTCACTGAGACTTTGAGAATCTGAGACGCAGAGACTCTGAGACGCAGAGACTCTGAGACGCAGAGACACTGAGACGCAGAGACTCTGAGACACAGATACTCTGTGACGCGGAAACGCTGAGACGCAGAGACACTGAGACGCAGAGACTCTGAGACGCAGAGAAACTGCGACGCTGAGACGCTGTGACTGAGACGCAGAGACTCTGAGACGCCGACACCCTGAGACGCAGAGACTCTGAGACGCAGAGACACTGAGACGCAGAGACACTGAGACGCAGAGACACTGAGACGCAGAGACACTGAGAAGCAGAGACTGTGAGACGCAGAGACACTGAGACGCAGAGACTCTGAGACGCAGAGACTCTGAGACGCAGAGACACAGAGACGCGGACACTCTGAGACGTGGAGACTCAGAGACGCTGAGACTCAGAGACTCTGAGACGCAGAGACTCTGAGACGCAGCGACTCTGAGACGCAGAGACACAGAGACGCAGAGACTCTGAGACGTGGAGACACTGGGACACAGAGACTCTGAGACACGGAGACTCTGTGACGCGGAAACACTGAGACGCAGAGACCCTGAGACGCAGAGACGCTGAGACGCAGAGACACTGAGACGCAGAGACACTGAGACGCAGAGACACTGAGACGCAGAGACACTGAGTCGCAGAGACTATGAGACGCAGAGACACTGAGACGCAGAGACACTGAGTCGCAGAGACTCTGAGACGCAGAGACGCTGAGACGCTGAGACTCTGAGACGCCGAGACACTGAGACGCAAAGACTCTGAGACGCAGACACCCTGAGACGCAGAGACACTGAGACGCAGAGACGCAGTGACACTGAGACGCAGAGACACTGAGACGCAGAGACACTGAGACGCAGACACACTGAGAAGCAGAGACTGTGAGACGCAGAGACACTGAGACGCAGAGACTATGAGACGCAGAGAAACTGACACGCAGAGACTCTGAGACGCAGAGACTCAGAGACGCTGAGACTCAGAGACTCTGAGACGCAGAGACTCTGAGACGCAGAGACTCTGAGACGCAGAGACACTGAGACACAGAGACTCTGAGACGCAGAGACACTGAGACGCAGAGACACTGAGACGCAGAGACGCAGTGACACTGAGACGCAGAGATACTGAGACGCAGAGACTCTGAGACGCAGAGACACTGAGACGCAGAGACTCTGAGACGCCGAGACACTGAGACGCAAAGACTCTGAGACGCAGACACCCTGAGACGCAGAGACTCTGAGACGCAGAGACACTGAGACGCAGAGACACTGAGACGCAGAGACTCTGAGACGCAGACACCCTGAGACGCAGAGACTCTGAGACGCAGAGACGCAGTGACACTGAGACGCAGAGACACTGAGACGCAGAGACTCTGAGACGCAGAGACACTGAGACGCAGACACACTGAGATGCAGAGACTGTGAGACGCAGAGACACTGAGACGCACAGACTCTGAGACGCAGAGACTCTGAGACGCAAAGACTCTGAGACGCGGAGACACTGAGACGCAGAGACTCTGAGACGCAGACACCCTGAGACGCAGAGACTCTGAGACGCAGAGACGCAGTGACACTGAGACGCAGAGACACTGAGACGCAGAGACTCTGAGACGCAGAGACTCTGAGACGCAGAGACACTGAGACACAGAGACTCTGAGACGCAGAGACGCTGAGACGCAGAGACTCTGAGACGCAGAGACGCAGAGACGCAGAGACACTGAGACACAGAGTCTCTGAGACGCAGAGACTCTGAGACGCAGAGACTCTGAGACACAGAGACTCTGAGTCGCAGAGACACTCGGACACAGAGACTCTGTGACGCAGGGACACTGCGACGCAAAGACTCTGAGACACGGAGGCTCTGTGACGCGGAAACACTGGGACGCAGAGACCCTGAGACGCAGAGACACTGAGACGCAGAGACACTGAGACGCAGAGACTCTGAGACGCAGAGACACTGAGACGCAGAGACACTGAGACGCAGAGACACTGAGACGCAGAGACTATGAGACGCAGAGACACTGAGACGCAGAGACACTGAGACGCAGAGACACTGAGACGCAGAGACGATGAGACGCAGAGAATCTGAGACGCAGAGACGCTGAGACGCAGAGACAATGAGACTTTGAGAACCTGAGACGCAGAGACTCTGAGACGCTGAAACTCTGAGACGCAGAGACTCTGAGACACAGATACTCTGTGACGCAGGGACACTGAGACGCAAAGACTCTGTGACACGGAAACACTGAGACGCAGAGACTCTGAGACATAGAGACCCTGAGACGCAGAGACTGTGAGACGCAGAGACACTGAGACGCAGAGGCTCTGAGACGCAGAGACTCTGAGACGCAAAGACTCTGAGACGCAGAGACTCTGAGACTCAGTGACGCAGAGACTCTGTGACGTAGATACACTGTGACGCAGAGACTCTGAGAGGCAGAGACTCAGAGACGCAGACACCCTGAGACGCAGAGACTCTGAGACGCAGAGACGCAGTGACACTGAGACGCAGAGACACTGAGACGCAGAGACTCTGAGACGCAGAGACACTGAGACGCAGACACACTGAGATGCAGAGACTGTGAGACGCAGAGACACTGAGACGCACAGACTCTGAGACGCAGAGACTCTGAGACGCAAAGACTCTGAGACGCGGAGACACTGAGACGCAGAGACTCTGAGACGCAGACACCCTGAGACGCAGAGACTCTGAGACGCAGAGACGCAGTGACACTGAGACGCAGAGACACTGAGACGCAGAGACTCTGAGACGCAGAGACTCTGAGACGCAGAGACACTGAGACACAGAGACTCTGAGACGCAGAGACGCTGAGACGCAGAGACTCTGAGACGCAGAGACGCAGAGACGCAGAGACACTGAGACACAGAGTCTCTGAGACGCAGAGACTCTGAGACGCAGAGACTCTGAGACACAGAGACTCTGAGTCGCAGAGACACTCGGACACAGAGACTCTGTGACGCAGGGACACTGCGACGCAAAGACTCTGAGACACGGAGGCTCTGTGACGCGGAAACACTGAGACGCAGAGACCCTGAGACGCAGAGACACTGAGACGCAGAGACACTGAGACGCAGAGACTCTGAGACGCAGAGACACTGAGACGCAGAGACACTGAGACGCAGAGACACTGAGACGCAGAGACTATGAGACGCAGAGACACTGAGACGCAGAGACACTGAGACGCAGAGACACTGAGACGCAGAGACGATGAGACGCAGAGAATCTGAGACGCAGAGACGCTGAGACGCAGAGACAATGAGACTTTGAGAATCTGAGACGCAGAGACTCTGAGACGCTGAAACTCTGAGACGCAGAGACTCTGAGACACAGATACTCTGTGACGCAGGGACACTGAGACGCAAAGACTCTGTGACACGGAAACACTGAGACGCAGAGACTCTGAGACATAGAGACCCTGAGACGCAGAGACTGTGAGACGCAGAGACACTGAGACGCAGAGGCTCTGAGACGCAGAGACTCTGAGACGCAAAGACTCTGAGACGCAGAGACTCTGAGACTCAGTGACGCAGAGACTCTGTGACGTAGATACACTGTGACGCAGAGACTCTGAGAGGCAGAGACTCAGAGACGCAGAGACACTGAGACGCAGAGACTGTGAGACGCAGAGACACTGAGACGCAGAGACTCAGAGACACAGAGACTCTGAGATGAAGAGACTCTGAGACGCAGAGCCATTGAGACGCAGAGGCACTGAGACGCAAAGACTCTTACACGCAGAGATTCTGAGATGCAGAGACACTGAGACGCAGAGACTCTGAGACGCAGAGACACAGAGACGCAGTGACTCTGAGAATCTGAGACGCAGAGACTCTGAGACGCAGAGACACTGAGACGCAGAGACTCTGAGACTCTGTGACGCCGAGCCACAGAGACGCGGAGACTCTGAGACGTGGAGACTCAGAGACGCTGAGACTCTGAGACGCTGAGAAGCAGAGACTCTGAGACGCAGAGACTCTGAGACGCAGAGACATTAAGACGCGGAGACTCTAAGACACAGAGACTCTGAGACGCAGAGACACAGATACGCGGAGACACTGAGACGCAGAGAAACTGTGACGCAGAGACTCTGAGATGCAGAGACATTGAGACGCAGAGACACTGAGACGCAAAGACTCTGAGACGCAAAGACACTGAGACACAGAGACGGAGAGACTCTGAGACGCCGAGACATGAGACACAGAGACTCTGAGACGCAGAGACACTGAGACGCAGAGACACTCAGACTCAGAGACGGAGACACTCTGAAATGCAGAGACTCTGATATGCAGAGTAACTGAGACGCAGAGACACTGAGACGCAGAGACGCTGAGACACAGATACTCTGAAACGCAGAGACTCTGAGACGCTGAGACGCAGAGACTCTGAGACGCAGAGACACTGAGACGCAGAGAAACTGTGACGCAGAGACACTGAGATGCAGAGACATTGAGACGCAGAGACACTGAGACGCAGAGAAACTGTGACGCAGAGACACTGAGACGCAGAGACATTGAGACGCAGAGACACTGAGACGCAGAGACTCTGAGACGCAGAGACTCTGAGACGCAGAGACACTGAGACGCAGAGACATTGAGACGCAGAGACACTGTGACGCAGAGACACTGAGACGCAGAGACATTGAGACGCAGGGAATCTGAGACGAGAGACACTGAGACGCAGAGACACTGAGACGCAGAGACTCTGAGACGCAGAGACACTGAGACGCAGAGTCTCTGAGACGCAGAGTCTCTGAGACACAGAGACTCTGAGATGCAGAGACACTGAGAACCAGAGACTCTGTGACGCAGGGACACTGAGAACCACAGACTCTGAAACGCAGAGACTCTGTGCTACGGAACCACTGAGATGCAGAGACCCTGAGACGCAGAGACACTGAGACGCAGGGACGCAGAGACACAGAGTCTCTGAGACGCAGAGACTCTGAGACGCAGAAACTCTGAGACGCAGAGACTCTGAGACGCAGAGACTCTGAGACGCAGAGACACTGAGACACAGAGACTCTGAGACGCAGAGACGCTGAGACACAGAAACTCTGAGACGCAGAGACATTGAGACGCAGAGACACTGAGACGCAGAGATTCTGAGACGCTGAGACATTGAGACGCAGAGACACTGAGACGCAGAGAAATTGAGACGCGGAGACTCTGAGACACAGACACCCTGAGACGCAAAGACTCTGAGACGCAGAGACACAGTGACACTCAGAGACGGAGAGACGGAGAGACACTGAGACGCAGAGACACTGAGACGCAGAGACTCTGAGACGCAGAGACACTGAGATGCACAGACTCTGAGACGCAGAGAGTAGAGACTATGAGACTTTGAGACTCTCAGACGCAGAGACACTGAGACGCAGAGACTCTGAGACGCTGAGACTCTGAGACGCAGAGACACTGAGACGCAGAGACTCTGAGACGCAGAGACTCTGAGACGCAGAGACACTGAGACGCAGAGACTCTGAGACGCTGAGACTCTGAGACACAGAGAAACTGAGACGCAGAGACTCTGAGACGCTGAGACTCTGAGGCGCAGAGAGACTGAGACGCAGAGACGCAGAGACTCTGAGACGCCGAGACACTGTGACGGAGAGACTCTGAGACGCAGAGACACTGAGACGCAGAGACTCTGAGACGCAGTGACACTGAGACGCAGAGACTCTGAGACGCAGAGACTCTGAGACGCAGTGACACTGAGACGCATAGACTCTGAGACACAGAGACACTGAGAACCAGAGACTCTGTGACACGGAAACACTGAGACGCAGAGACCATGAGATGCAGAGACACTAAGACGCAGGCACGCAGAGACGCAGAGACACTGAGAAGCAGGGACGCAGAGACACAGAGACTCTGAAACGCAGAGACTCTGAGACGCATAAACTCTGAGACGCAGAGAGACTGAGACGCAGAGACTCTGAGACGCAGAGACACTGTGGCGCAAAGACTCTGAGATGCAGAGACACTGACACGCAGAGACACTGAGACACAGAGACGGAGAGACCCTGAGACGCAGAGACACTGAGACGCAGATACTCTGAGACGCAGAGACACTGAGACGCAGAGTCTCTGAGACGAGAGACACAGAGACGGAGAGACCCTGAGACGCAGAGGCACTAAGACGCAGAGACTCTGAGACGAGAGACACTGAGACGCAGCGACTCTGAGACTCTGAGACGCCGAGACACTGAGACGCAGAGAATCTGAGACTCAAAGGCGCCGAGACACTGAGACGCAGAGACACAGAGACGCAGAGACTCTGAGACGCAGAGACACCGAGAACCAGAGACTCTGAGACGCAGAGACTCTGAGACGCAGAGACACTGAGACGCAGAGACTCTGAGACGCAGAGACACTAAGACGCAGAGACATTGAGACGCAGAGACTCTGAGACGCAGAGACACTGAGACACAGAGACTCTGAGACGCAGTGACACTGAGACGCAGACACTCTGCGATGCAGAGACGGAGAGACTCTTAGACGCAGAGACACTGAGACGCAGAGACTCTGAGACGCAGAGACACTGAGACGCAGAGACTCTAGACGCAGTGACACTGAGACGCAGACACTCTGCGATGCAGAGACGGAGAGACTCTGAGACGCAGAGACACTGAGATGCAGAGACTCTGAGACGCCGAGACACTGAGACGCAGAGACACTGAGATGCAGAGACTCTGAGACGCCGAGACATTGAGACGCACAGACTCTAAGACGCAGAGAAGCAGAGACATTGAGATGCAGAGACGCTGAGACACAGAGACTCTGAGACGCAGAGACACTGAGAAGCAGAGACATTGAGACGCAGAGACGCTGAGACGCAGAGACTCTGAGACGCAGAGACGCTGAGACACAGAGACTCTGAGACGCAGAGACACTGAGAAGCAGAGACATTGAGACGCAGAGACGCTGAGACGCAGAGACACTGAGACGCAGAGACGCAGAGACTTTGAGACTTTGAGACGCTGAGACGCAGAGACACTGAGACGCAAAGACTTTGAGACGCAGAGATGCAGTGACACTGAGACGCAGGGACTCTGTGACGCAGAGACGGAGAGACTCTGAGACGCAGAGACACTGAGACGCAGAGACACGGAGACGCACAGACCCTGAGACGCAGAGAAGCAGAGACATTGAGACGCAGAGACTCTGAGACGCAGAGACTCTGAGACGCAGAGACGCTGAGACACAGAGACTCTGAGACACAGAGACACTGAGACGCTGAGACTCTGAGACGCAGAGACAATGAGACGCAGAGACGCTGAGACGCTGAGACACTGAGACGCAGAGACACAGAGACGGAGAGACTCTGAGACACAGAGACGCTGAGACGCTGAGACTCTGCGACGCAGAGACTCTGAGACGCTGAGACTCCGAGACGCAGAGACACTGAGACGCAGAGACACTGAGACGCAGAGACACTGAGACACAGAGACGGAGAGACCCTGAGACGCAGAGACACAGAGACGCAGAGACTCTGAGACGCAGAGACACTGAGACGCAGAGACACTGAGACGGAGAGACTCTGAGACACAGAGACACTGAGACGCAGAGAGTCTGAGACGCAGAGACACTGAGACACAGAGACACTGAGACGCAGAGACTCTGAGTCGCAGAGACTGTGAGACGCAGAGACTCTGAGATGCAGAGACTCTGAGATGCAGCGACTCTGAGACGCCGAGACACTGAGACGCAGAGACTCTGAGATGCAGAGAAACTGAGATGCAGAGACACTGAGACGCAGAGACTCTGAGACGGAGAGACTCTGAGATGCAGAGAAACTGAGATGCAGAGACACTGAGACGCAGAGACTCTGAGACGGAGAGACTCTGAGACGCAGAGACTCTGAGACGCAGAGACTCTGAGACGGAGAGACACTGAGACGCTGAGACTCTGAGACGCAGAGACTCTGAGACGCAGAGACACTGAGACGCAGAGACTCTGAGACGGAGAGACTCTGAGACGCAGAGAGACTGAGACGCAGAGACTCTGAGACGCAGAGACATTGAGACGCAGAGAGACTGAGACGCAGAGACTCTGAGACGCAGAGACACTGTGGCGCAAAGACTCTGAGACGCAGAGACACTGAGACGCAGAGACTCTGAGACGCAGAGACACTGAGACGCAGAGACGCAGAGACTTTGAGACTTTGAGACGCTGAGACGCAGAGACACTGAGACGCAAAGACTTTGAGACGCAGAGATGCAGTGACACTGAGACGCAGAGACTCTGTGACGCAGAGACGGAGAGAGTCTGAGACGCAGAGACACTGAGACGCAGAGACTCTGAGACGCAGAGACACGGAGACGCACAGACTCTGAGACGCAGAGAAGCAGAGACATTGAGACGCAGAGACGCTGAGACGCAGAGACTCTGAGACGCAGAGACGCTGAGACACAGAGACGCTGAGACGCAGAGACACTGAGACGCTGAGACTCTGAGACGCAGAGACACTGAGATGCAGAGACACTAAGACGCTGAGACTCTGAGACGCAGAGACACTGAGACGCAGAGACGCTGAGACACAGAGACTCTGAGACACTGAGACACTGAGACGCTGAGACTCTGAGACGCAGAGACACTGAGATGCAGAGACACTAAGACGCTGAGACTCTGAGACGCAGAGACACTGAGACGCAGAGACGCTGAGACGCTGAGACACTGAGACGCAGAGACACAGAGACGGAGAGACTCTGAGACACAGAGACGCTGAGACGCTGAGACTCTGCGACGCAGAGACTCTGAGACGCTGAGACTCCGAGACGCAGAGACACTGAGACGCAGAGACACTGAGACGCAGAGACACTGAGACACAGAGACGGAGAGACCCTGAGACGCAGAGACACAGAGACGCAGAGACTCTGAGACGCAGAGACACTGAGACGCAGAGACACTGAGACGGAGAGACTCTGAGACACAGAGACACTGAGACGCAGAGAGTCTGAGACGCAGAGACACTGAGACACAGAGACACTGAGACGCAGAGACTCTGAGTCGCAGAGACTGTGAGACGCAGAGACTCTGAGATGCAGAGACTCTGAGATGCAGCGACTCTGAGACGCCGAGACACTGAGACGCAGAGACACTGAGACGGAGAGACTCTGAGACACAGAGACACTGAGACGCAGAGAGTCTGAGACGCAGAGACACTGAGACACAGAGACACTGAGACGCAGAGACTCTGAGTCGCAGAGACTGTGAGACGCAGAGACTCTGAGATGCAGAGACTCTGAGATGCAGCGACTCTGAGACGCCGAGACACTGAGACGCAGAGACTCTGAGATGCAGAGAAACTGAGATGCAGAGACTCTGAGACGCAGAGACTCTGAGACGCAGAGAGTCTGAGACGCAGAGACACTGAGACGCAGAGACACTGAGACGCAGAGACATTGAGACGCAGGGACTCTGAGACGAGAGACACTGAGACGCAGAGACACTGAGACGCAGAGACTCTGAGACGCAGAGACACTGAGACGCAGAGACTCTGAGACGCAGCGACTCTGAGACACAGAGACTCTGAGATGCAGAGACACTGAGAACCAGAGACTCTGTGACGCAGGGACACTGAGAACCACAGACTCTGAAACGCAGAGACTCTGTGCTACGGAACCACTGAGATGCAGAGACCCTGAGACGCAGAGACACTGAGACGCAGGGACGCAGAGACACAGAGTCTCTGAGACGCAGAGACTCTGAGACGCAGAAACTCTGAGACGCAGAGACTCTGAGACGCAGAGACTCTGAGACGCAGAGACACTGAGACACAGAGATTCTGAGACGCAGAGACGCTGAGACACAGAAACTCTGAGACGCAGAGACATTGAGACGCAGAGACACTGAGACGCAGAGATTCTGAGACGCTGAGACATTGAGACGCAGAGACACTGAGACGCAGAGAAATTGAGACGCGGAGACTCTGAGACACAGACACCCTGAGACGCAAAGACTCTGAGACGCAGAGACGCAGTGACACTCAGAGACGGAGAGACGGAGAGACACTGAGACGCAGAGACACTGAGACGCAGAGACTCTGAGACGCAGAGACACTGAGATGCACAGACTCTGAGACGCAGAGAGTAGAGACTATGAGACTTTGAGACTCTCAGACGCAGAGACTCTGAGACGCAGAGACACTGAGACGCAGAGACTCTGAGACGCTGAGACTCTGAGACACAGAGAAACTGAGACGCAGAGACTCTGAGACGCTGAGACTCTGAGGCGCAGAGAGACTGACACGCAGAGACGCAGAGACTCTGAGATGCCGAGACACTGTGACGGAGAGACTCTGAGACGCAGAGACACTGAGACGCAGAGACTCTGAGACGCAGTGACACTGAGA
The DNA here is from genome assembly GCF_965287045.1 of Carcharhinus amblyrhynchos. NCBI lineage: Eukaryota > Metazoa > Chordata > Chondrichthyes > Carcharhiniformes > Carcharhinidae > Carcharhinus > Carcharhinus amblyrhynchos. The sequence goes on from NW_027650002.1 coordinate 83,482, forward strand.
CGCAGAGACTCTGAGACGCAGAGACTCTGAGACGCAGTGACACTGAGACGCATAGACTCTGAGACACAGAGACACTGAGAACCAGAGACTCTGTGACACGGAAACACTGAGACGCAGAGACCATGAGATGCAGAGACACTAAGACGCAGGCACGCAGAGACGCAGAGACACTGAGAAGCAGGGACGCAGAGACACAGAGACTCTGAAACGCAGAGACTCTGAGACGCATAAACTCTGAGACGCAGAGAGACTGAGACGCAGAGACTCTGAGACGCAGAGACACTGTGGCGCAAAGACTCTGAGATGCAGAGACACTGACACGCAGAGACACTGAGACACAGAGACGGAGAGACCCTGAGACGCAGAGACACTGAGACGCAGATACTCTGAGACGCAGAGACACTGAGACGCAGAGTCTCTGAGACGAGAGACACAGAGACGGAGAGACCCTGAGACGCAGAGGCACTAAGACGCAGAGACTCTGAGACGAGAGACACTGAGACGCAGCGACTCTGAGACTCTGAGACGCCGAGACACTGAGACGCAGAGAATCTGAGACTCAAAGGCGCCGAGACACTGAGACGCAGAGACACTGAGACGCAGAGACTCTGAGACGCAAAGACTTTGAGACGCAGAGATGCAGTGAGACTGAGACGCAGAGACTCTGTGACGCAGAGACGGAGAGACACTGAGACGCAGAGACACTGAGACGCAGAGACTCTGAGACGCAGAGACACGGAGACGCACAGACTCTGAGACGCAGAGAAGCAGAGACATTGAGACGCAGAGACGCTGAGACGCAGAGACTCTGAGACGCAGAGACGCTGAGACACAGAGACTCTGAGACACAGAGACACTGAGACGCTGAGACTCTGAGACGCAGAGACACTGAGACGCAGAGACACTGAGACACTGAGACGCAGAGACGCTGAGACGCTGAGACACTGAGACGCAGAGACACAGAGACGGAGAGACTCTGAGACACAGAGACGCTGAGACGCTGAGACTCTGCGACGCAGAGACGCTGAGACTCCGAGACGCAGAGATACTGAGACGCAGAGACACTGAGACGCAGAGACACTGAGACACAGAGACGGAGAGACCCTGAGACGCAGAGACACAGAGACGCAGAGACTCTGAGACGCAGAGACACTGAGACGCAGAGACACTGAGACGGAGAGACTCTGAGACACAGAGACACTGAGACGCAGAGAGTCTGAGACGCAGAGACACTGAGACACAGAGACACTGAGACGCAGACACTCTGAGTCGCAGAGACTGTGAGACGCAGAGACTCTGAGATGCAGAGACTCTGAGATGCAGCGACTCTGAGACGCCGAGACACTGAGACGCAGAGACTCTGAGATGCAGAGAAACTGAGATGCAGAGACACTGAGACGCAGAGACTCTGAGACGGAGAGACTCTGAGACGCAGAGACTCTGAGACGCAGAGACTCTGAGACGGAGAGACACTGAGACGCTGAGACTCTGAGACGCAGAGACTCTGAGACGCAGAGACACTGAGACGCAGAGACTCTGAGACGGAGAGACTCTGAGACGCAGAGAGACTGAGACGCAGAGACTCTGAGACGCAGAGACATTGAGACGCAGAGAGACTGAGACGCAGAGACTCTGAGACGCAGAGACACTGTGGCGCAAAGACTCTGAGACGCAGAGACACTGAGACGCAGAGACTCTGAGACGCAGAGACACTGAGACGCAGAGACGCAGAGACTTTGAGACTTTGAGACGCTGAGACGCAGAGACACTGAGACGCAAAGACTTTGAGACGCAGAGATGCAGTGACACTGAGACGCAGAGACTCTGTGACGCAGAGACGGAGAGACTCTGAGACGCAGAGACACTGAGACGCAGAGACTCTGAGACGCAGAGACACGGAGACGCACAGACTCTGAGACGCAGAGAAGCAGAGACATTGAGACGCAGAGACGCAGAGACGCTGAGACGCAGAGACTCTGAGACGCAGAGACGCTGAGACACAGAGACTCTGAGACACAGAGACACTGAGACGCTGAGACTCTGAGACGCAGAGACACTGAGATGCAGAGACACTAAGACGCTGAGACTCTGAGACGCAGAGACACTGAGACGCAGAGACGCTGAGACGCTGAGACACTGAGACGCAGAGACACAGAGACGGAGAGACTCTGAGACACAGAGACGCTGAGACGCTGAGACTCTGCGACGCAGAGACTCTGAGACGCTGAGACTCCGAGACGCAGAGACACTGAGACGCAGAGACACTGAGACGCAGAGACACTGAGACACAGAGACGGAGAGACCCTGAGACGCAGAGACACAGAGACGCAGAGACTCTGAGACGCAGAGACACTGAGACGCAGAGACACTGAGACGGAGAGACTCTGAGACACAGAGACACTGAGACGCAGAGAGTCTGAGACGCAGAGACACTGAGACACAGAGACACTGAGACGCAGAGACTCTGAGTCGCAGAGACTGTGAGACGCAGAGACTCTGAGATGCAGAGACTCTGAGATGCAGCGACTCTGAGACGCCGAGACACTGAGACGCAGAGACTCTGAGATGCAGAGAAACTGAGATGCAGAGACTCTGAGACGCAGAGACTCTGAGACGCAGAGACTCTGAGACGCAGAGACACTGAGACGCAGAGACACTGAGACGCAGAGACATTGAGACGCAGGGACTCTGAGACGAGAGACACTGAGACGCAGAGACACTGAGACGCAGAGACTCTGAGACGCAGAGACACTGAGACGCAGAGACTCTGAGACGCAGCGACTCTGAGACACAGAGACTCTGAGATGCAGAGACACTGAGAACCAGAGACTCTGTGACGCAGGGACACTGAGAACCACAGACTCTGAAACGCAGAGACTCTGTGCTACGGAACCACTGAGATGCAGAGACCCTGAGACGCAGAGACACTGAGACGCAGGGACGCAGAGACACAGAGTCTCTGAGACGCAGAGACTCTGAGACGCAGAAACTCTGAGACGCAGAGACTCTGAGACGCAGAGACTCTGAGACGCAGAGACACTGAGACACAGAGATTCTGAGACGCAGAGACGCTGAGACACAGAAACTCTGAGACGCAGAGACATTGAGACGCAGAGACACTGAGACGCAGAGATTCTGAGACGCTGAGACATTGAGACGCAGAGACACTGAGACGCAGAGAAATTGAGACGCGGAGACTCTGAGACACAGACACCCTGAGACGCAAAGACTCTGAGACGCAGAGACGCAGTGACACTCAGAGACGGAGAGACGGAGAGACACTGAGACGCAGAGACACTGAGACGCAGAGACTCTGAGACGCAGAGACACTGAGATGCACAGACTCTGAGACGCAGAGAGTAGAGACTATGAGACTTTGAGACTCTCAGACGCAGAGACTCTGAGACGCAGAGACACTGAGACGCAGAGACTCTGAGACGCTGAGACTCTGAGACACAGAGAAACTGAGACGCAGAGACTCTGAGACGCTGAGACTCTGAGGCGCAGAGAGACTGACAGGCAGAGACGCAGAGACTCTGAGATGCCGAGACACTGTGACGGAGAGACTCTGAGACGCAGAGACACTGAGACGCAGAGACTCTGAGACGCAGTGACACTGAGACGCAGAGACTCTGAGACGCAGAGACTCTGAGACGCAGTGACACTGAGACGCATAGACTCTGAGACACAGAGACACTGAGAACCAGAGACTCTGTGACACGGAAACACTGAGACGCAGAGACCATGAGATGCAGAGACACTAAGACGCAGGCACGCAGAGACGCAGAGACACTGAGAAGCAGGGACGCAGAGACACAGAGACTCTGAAACGCAGAGACTCTGAGACGCATAAACTCTGAGACGCAGAGAGACTGAGACGCAGAGACTCTGAGACGCAGAGACACTGTGGCGCAAAGACTCTGAGATGCAGAGACACTGACACGCAGAGACACTGAGACACAGAGACGGAGAGACCCTGAGACGCAGAGACACTGAGACGCAGATACTCTGAGACGCAGAGACACTGAGACGCAGAGTCTCTGAGACGAGAGACACAGAGACGGAGAGACCCTGAGACGCAGAGGCACTAAGACGCAGAGACTCTGAGACGAGAGACACTGAGACGCAGCGACTCTGAGACTCTGAGACGCCGAGACACTGAGACGCAGAGAATCTGAGACTCAAAGGCGCCGAGACACTGAGACGCAGAGACACTGAGACGCAGAGACTCTGAGACGCAGAGACACCGAGAACCAGAGACTCTGAGACGCAGAGACTCTGAGACGCAGAGACACTGAGACGCAGAGACTCTGAGACGCTGAGACTCTCAGATGCAGAGACACTGAGACGCACAGACTCCGAGACGCAGAGTCGCAGAGACTATGAGACTTTGAGACGCTGAGACGCAGAGACTCTGAGACGCAGAGACGCTGAGACGCAGAGACACTGAGACGCAGAGACTCTGAGACGCTGAGACTCTGAGGCGCAGAGACGGAGAGACTCTGAGACGCTGAGACTCTGTGACGCAGAAACTCTGAGACGCAGAGAGACTGAGACGCAGAGACTCTGAGACGCAGAGACACTGAGACGCAGAGACATTGAGACGCAGAGACACTGTGGCGCAAAGACCCTGAGACGCAGAGACACTGAGACGCAGAGACTCTGAGACGCAGAGACTCTGAGACGCAGAGACACTGAGACGCAGAGACTCTGAGATTCCGAGACACTGAGACACTGAGACGCAGAGACACTGAGACTCTGAGACACCGAGACACTGAGATGCAGAGACACTGAGACGCAGAGACTCTGAAAGGCAGAGACTCTGAGACGCAGAGACACTGAGAACCAGAAACTCTGAGACGCAGAGACTCTGTGACGCAAGGACACTGAGAACCAGAGACTCTGAAATGCAGAGACTCTGTGCCACGTAAACACTGAGATGCAGAGACCCTGAGACGCAGAGACACTGAGACGCTGAGACTCTGAGGCACAGAGACGGAGAGACTCTGACACGCTGAGACTCTGTGACGCAGGGACACTGAGACGCAGAGACTCTGAAACGCAGAGACTCTGAGACGCAGAAACTCTGAGACGCAGAGACATTGAGACGCAGAGAGACTGAGACGCAGAGACTCTGAGACGAAGAGACACTGTGGCGCAAAGACCCTGAGACGCAGGGACACTGAGACGCAGAAACTCTGAGACGCAGAGACTCTGAGACGCAGAAACTCTGAGACGCAGAGATTTTGAGACGCAGAGACACTGAGACGCAGAGACTCTGAGACGCCGAGACACTGAGACGCAGAGACTCTGAGACTCTGAGACGCCGAGACACTGAGATGCAGAGACACTGAGACGCAGAGACACTGAGACGCAGAAACTCTGAGACGCAGAGACTCTGAGACGCAGAGACACTAAGACGCAGAGATTTTGAGACGCAGAGACACTGAGACGCAGAGACTCTGAGACGCCGAGACACTGAGACGCAGAGACTCTGAGACTCTGAGACGCCGAGACACTGAGATGCAGAGACACTGAGACGCAGAGACACTGAGACGCAGAGACACTGAGATGCAGAGACACTGAGACGCAGAGACACTGAGAACCAGAGACTCTGAGACGCAGAGACTCTGTGACGCAGAGACACTGAGAACCAGAGACTCTGAGACGCAGACACTCTGTGACGCATGGACACTGAGAACCAGAGACTCTGAAATGCAGAGACTCTGTGCCACGGAAACACTGAGATGCAGAGACTCTGAGACGCAGAGACACTGAGACGCAGAAACTCTGAGACGCAGAAACTCTGAGACGCAGAGACATTGAGACGCAGAGGCACTGAAACGCAGAGACTCTGAGATGCAGAGACATTGAGACGCAGAGACACTGAGACGCAGAGACACTGAGACGCAGAGACTCTGTGAGGAAGAGACACTGAGACGCAGAGTCTCTGAGACGCAGAGACACTGAGACGCAGAGACATTGAGACGCAGAGACACTGAGACTCAGAGACACTGAGACGCAGAGACTCTGAGACGCAGTGACACTGAGACGCAGACACTCTGCGATGCAGAGACGGAGAGACTCTGAGACGCAGAGACACTGAGACGCAGAGACTCTGAGACGCAGAGACACTAAGACGCAGAGACATTGAGACGCAGAGACTCTGAGACGCAGAGACACTTAGACGCAGAGACTCTGAGACGCAGTGACACTGAGACGCAGACACTCTGCGATGCAGAGACGGAGAGACTCTTAGACGCAGAGACACTGAGACGCAGAGACTCTGAGACGCAGAGACACTGAGACGCAGAGACTCTGAGACGCAGTGACACTGAGACGCAGAGATTTTGAGACGCAGAGACTCTGAGACGCAGAGACACTAAGACGCAGAGATTTTGAGACGCAGAGACACTGAGACGCAGAGACTCTGAGACGCCGAGACACTGAGACGCAGAGACTCTGAGACTCTGAGACGCCGAGACACTGAGATGCAGAGACACTGAGACGCAGAGACACTGAGAACCAGAGACTCTGAGACGCAGAGACTCTGTGACGCATGGACACTGAGAACCAGAGACTCTGAAATGCAGAGACTCTGTGCCACGGAAACACTGAGATGCAGAGACTCTGAGACGCAGAGACACTGAGAAGCAGGGACGCAGAGACACAGAGACTCTGAGACGCAGAGACTCTGAGACGCAGAAACTCTGAGACGCAGAAACTCTGAGACGCAGAGACATTGAGACGCAGAGGCACTGAAACGCAGAGACTCTGAGATGCAGAGACATTGAGACGCAGAGACACTCAGACTCAGAGACGCAGAGACTCTGAGATGCAGAGACTCTGAGACGCAGAGGCACTGAGACGCAGAGACTCTGTGAGGAAGAGACACTGAGACGCAGAGTCTCTGAGACGCAGAGACACTGAGACGCAGAGACATTGAGACGCAGAGACACTGAGACTCAGAGACACTGAGACGCAGAGACTCTGAGACGCAGTGACACTGAGACGCAGACACTCTGCGATGCAGAGACGGAGAGACTCTGAGACGCAGAGACACTGAGACGCAGAGACTCTGAGACGCAGAGACACTGAGACGCAGAGACTCTGAGACGCAGTGACACTGAGACGCAGACACTCTGCGATGCAGAGACGGAGAGACTCTGAGACGCAGAGACACTGAGATGCAGAGACTCTGAGACGCCGAGACACTGAGACGCAGAGACACTGAGATGCAGAGACTCTGAGACGCCGAGACATTGAGACGCACAGACTCTAAGACGCAGAGAAGCAGAGACACTGAGACGCAGAGACACTGAGACGCAGAGACACTGAGACGCTGAGACTCTGAGAATGCAGAGACACTGAGACGCAGAGACACTGAGACGCAGAGACTCTGAGACGCTGATACTGTGAGGCGTAGAGACGTAGAGACTCTGTGACGCAGGGACACTGAGACGCAGAGACTCTGAGACGCAGAGAGACTGAGACGCAGAGACTCTGAGACGCAGAGACATTGAGACGCAGAGAGACTGAGACGCAGAGACTCTGAGACGCAGAGACACTGTGGCGCAAAGACTCTGAGACGCAGAGACACTGAGACGCAGAGACTCTGAGACGCAGAGACACTGAGACGCAGAGACGCAGAGACTTTGAGACTTTGAGACGCTGAGACGCAGAGACACTGAGACGCAAAGACTTTGAGACGCAGAGATGCAGTGACACTGAGACGCAGAGACTCTGTGACGCAGAGACGGAGAGACTCTGAGACGCAGAGACACTGAGACGCAGAGACTCTGAGACGCAGAGACACGGAGACGCACAGACTCTGAGACGCAGAGAAGCAGAGACATTGAGACGCAGAGACGCTGAGACGCAGAGACTCTGAGACGCAGAGACGCTGAGACACAGAGACTCTGAGACACAGAGACACTGAGACGCTGAGACTCTGAGACGCAGAGACACTGAGACGCAGAGACTCTGAGACGCAGAGACACTGAGACACAGAGACGGAGAGACCCTGAGACGCAGAGACACAGAGACGCAGAGACTCTGAGACGCAGAGACACTGAGACGCAGAGACACTGAGACGGAGAGACTCTGAGACACAGAGACACTGAGACGCAGAGAGTCTGAGACGCAGAGACACTGAGACACAGAGACACTGAGACGCAGAGACTCTGAGTCGCAGAGACTGTGAGACGCAGAGACTCTGAGATGCAGAGACTCTGAGATGCAGCGACTCTGAGACGCCGAGACACTGAGACGCAGAGACTCTGAGACGGAGAGACTCTGAGACGCAGAGACTCTGAGACGCAGAGACTCTGAGACGGAGAGACACTGAGACGCTGAGACTCTGAGACGCAGAGACTCTGAGACGGAGAGACTCTGAGACGGAGAGACTCTGAGACTCAGGGAGACTGAGACGCAGAGACTCTGAGACGCAGAGACACTGAGACGCAGAGACTCTGAGACGCAGTGACACTGAGACGCAGACACTCTGCGATGCAGAGACGGAGAGACTCTGAGACGCAGAGACACTGAGACGCAGAGACTCTGAGACGCAGAGACACTGAGACGCAGAGACTCTAGACGCAGTGACACTGAGACGCAGACACTCTGCGATGCAGAGACGGAGAGACTCTGAGACGCAGAGACACTGAGATGCAGAGACTCTGAGACGCCGAGACACTGAGACGCAGGGACACTGAGATGCAGAGACTCTGAGACGCCGAGACATTGAGACGCAGAGACACTGAGACGCAGAGACACTGAGACGCAGAGACACTGAGACGCTGAGACTCTGAGAATGCAGAGACACTGAGACGCAGAGACACTGAGACGCAGAGACTCTGAGACGCTGATACTCTGAGGCGTAGAGACGTAGAGACTCTGTGACGCAGGGACACTGAGACGCAGAGACTCTGAGACGCAGAGAGACTGAGACGCAGAGACTCTGAGACGCAGAGACATTGAGACGCAGAGAGACTGAGACGCAGAGACTCTGAGACGCAGAGACACTGTGGTGCAAAGACTCTGAGACGCAGAGACACTGAGACGCAGAGACTCTGAGACGCAGAGACACTGAGACGCAGAGACGCAGAGACTTTGAGACTTTGAGACGCTGAGACGCAGAGACACTGAGACGCAAAGACTTTGAGACGCAGAGATGCAGTGACACTGAGACGCAGAGACTCTGTGACGCAGAGACGGACAGACTCTGAGACGCAGAGACACTGAGACGCAGAGACTCTGAGACGCAGAGACACGGAGACGCACAGACTCTGAGACGCAGAGAAGCAGAGACATTGAGACGCAGAGACGCTGAGACGCAGAGACTCTGAGACGCAGAGACGCTGAGACACAGAGACTCTGAGACACAGAGACACTGAGACGCTGAGACTCTGAGACGCAGAGACACTGAGACGCAGAGACACTGAGACGCTGAGACTCTGAGACGCAGAGACACTGAGACGCAGAGACGCTGAGACGCAGAGACTCTGAGACGCAGAGACGCTGAGACACAGAGACTCTGAGACACAGAGACACTGAGACGCTGAGACTCAGAGACGCAGAGACACTGAGACGCAGAGACACTGAGACGCTGAGACTCTGAGACGCAGAGACACTGAGACGCAGAGACGCTGAGACGCTGAGACACTGAGACGCAGAGACACAGAGACGGAGAGACTCTGAGACACAGAGACGCTGAGACGCTGAGACTCTGCGACGCAGAGACTCTGAGACGCTGAGACTCCGAGACGCAGAGACACTGAGACGCAGAGACACTGAGACGCAGAGACACTGAGACACAGAGACGGAGAGACCCTGAGACGCAGAGACACAGAGACGCAGAGACTCTGAGACGCAGAGACACTGAGACGCAGAGACACTGAGACGGAGAGACTCTGAGACACAGAGACACTGAGACGCAGAGAGTCTGAGACGCAGAGACACTGAGACACAGAGACACTGAGACGCAGAGACTCTGAGTCGCAGAGACTGTGAGACGCAGAGACTCTGAGATGCAGAGACTCTGAGATGCAGCGACTCTGAGACGCCGAGACACTGAGACGCAGAGACTCTGAGACGCAGAGAAACTGAGATGCAGAGACACTGAGACGCAGAGACTCTGAGACGGAGAGACTCTGAGACGCAGAGACTCTGAGACGCAGAGACTCTGAGACGGAGAGACTCTGAGATGCAGAGACTCTGAGACGCAGAGACTCTGAGACGCAGAGACACTGAGACGCAGAGACTCTGAGACGGAGAGACTCTGAGACGCAGGGACACTGAGACGCAGAGACACTGAGACGCAGAGACTCTGAGACGCAGTGACACTGAGACGCAGAGACTCTGAGACGCAGAGACTCTGTGACATGGAAACACTGTGACGCAGAGACCATGAGATGCAGAGACACTAAGACGCAGGCACGCAGAGACGCAGAGACACTGAGACGCAGGGACGCAGAGACACAGAGACTCTGAAACGCAGAGACATTGAGACGCAGAGACACTGAGAAGCTGTGACTCTGAGACACAGAGACACTGAGACGCAGAGACTCTGAGACGCAGAGAAACTGAGACGAGAGACACTGAGACGCAGAGACACTGAGACGCAGAGACACTGAGACGAGAGACACTGAGACGCAGAGACTCTGAGACACAGAGACACTGAGACGAGAGACACTGAGACGCAGAGACTCTGAGACGCAGAGAAACTGAGACGAGAGACACTGAGACGCAGAAACACTGAGACTCTGAGACGCCGAGACACTGAGACGCAGAGACTCTGAGACGCAGAGACACTGAGAACCAGAGACACTGAGACGCAGAGACACTGAGAACCAGAGACTCTGTGACGCAGAGACTATGAGACGCAGAGACACTGAGACACGTAAACACTGAGACGCAGAGACCATGAGATGCAGAGACACTAAGACGCAGGCACGCAGAGACGCAGAGAAACTGAGACGAGAGACACTGAGACGCAGAGACTCTGAGACGCAGAGTCACTGAGACGCAGAGACTCTGAGACGAGAGACTCCGAGGCGCAGCGACTCTGAGACGCAGAGACACTGAGACGAGAGACACTGAGACGCAGAGACTCTGAGACGCAGAGACACTGAGACGAGAGACACTGAGACGCAGAGACTCTGAGACGCAGAGACTCCGAGACACTGAGACGCAGAGACTCTGAGACGCAGAGACTCTGAGACGCAGAGACTTTGAGACACAGAGACACTGAGACGAGAGACACTGAGACGCAGAGACTCTGAGACGCAGAGAAGCTGAGACGCAGAGACTCTGAGACGCAGAGACTCTGAGACGCAGAGACTCCGAGACACTGAGACGCAGAGACTCTGAGACGCAGAGACTCTGAGACGCAGAGACTTTGAGACACAGAGACGCAGAGACTCTGAGACGCCGAGACACTGAGACGCCTAGATTTTGAGACGCAGAGACACTGAGACGCAGAGACTCTGAGACGCCGAGACACTGAGACGCAGAGACTCTGAGACGCAGAAACTCTGAGAGGCAGAGACATTGAGACGCAGAGAGACTGAGACGCAGAGACTCTGAGACGCAGAGAAACTGAGATGCAGAGACGCAGTGACACTGAGACGCAGAGACACTGAGACATAGAGACGGAGAGACTCTGAGACGCAGAGACACAGAGACGCAGAGACGCTGAGACGCAGAAACTCTGAGAGGCAGAGACATTGAGACGCAGAGAGACTGAGACGCAGAGACTCTGAGACGCAGAGAAACTGAGACGCAGAGACGCAGAGACGCAATGACACTGAGACGCAGAGACACTGAGACATAGAGACGGAGAGACTCTGAGACGCAGAGACTCTGAGACTCTGAGACGCAGAGACACTGAGACGCAGAGACTCTGAGACGCAGAGACACTGAGACTCAGAGACTCTGAGACGCAGAGACTCTGAGACGCAGAGACTCTGAGACGCAGAGACACTGAGACGCAGAGACTCTGAGAGGCAGAGACACTGAGACGCAGAGACACTGAGACGCAGAGACTCTGAGACGCAGAGACACTGAGACGCAGAGACTCTGAGACGCAGAGACTCTGAGACGCAGAGACTCTGAGACGCAGAGACACTGTGACGCAGAGACACTGAGACGCAGAGACATTGAGACGCAGGGACTCTGAGACGAGAGACACTGAGACGCAGAGACTCTGAGACGCAGAGACACTGAGACGCAGAGACTCTGAGACGCAGCGACTCTGAGACACAGAGACTCTGAGATGCAGAGACACTGAGAACCAGAGACTCTGTGACGCAGGGACACTGAGAACCACAGACTCTGAAACGCAGAGACTCTGTGCTACGGAACCACTGAGATGCAGAGACCCTGAGACGCAGAGACACTGAGACGCAGGGACGCAGAGACACAGAGTCTCTGAGACGCAGAGACTCTGAGACGCAGAAACTCTGAGACGCAGAGACTCTGAGACGCAGAGACTCTGAGACGCAGAGACACTGAGACACAGAGATTCTGAGACGCAGAGACGCTGAGACACAGAAACTCTGAGACGCAGAGACATTGAGACGCAGAGACACTGAGACGCAGAGATTCTGAGACGCTGAGACATTGAGACGCAGAGACACTGAGACGCAGAGAAATTGAGACGCGGAGACTCTGAGACACAGACACCCTGAGACGCAAAGACTCTGAGACGCAGAGACGCAGTGACACTCAGAGACGGAGAGACGGAGAGACACTGAGATGCAGAGACACTGAGACGCAGAGACTCTGAGACGCAGAGACACTGAGATGCACAGACTCTGAGACGCAGAGAGTAGAGACTATGAGACTTTGAGACTCTCAGACGCAGAGACTCTGAGACGCAGAGACACTGAGACGCAGAGACTCTGAGACGCTGAGACTCTGAGACACAGAGAAACTGAGACGCAGAGACTCTGAGACGCTGAGACTCTGAGGCGCAGAGAGACTGAGACGCAGAGACGCAGAGACTCTGAGATGCCGAGACACTGTGACGGAGAGACTCTGAGACGCAGAGACACTGAGACGCAGAGACTCTGAGACGCAGTGACACTGAGACGCAGAGACTCTGAGACGCAGAGACTCTGAGACGCAGTGACACTGAGACGCATAGACTCTGAGACACAGAGACACTGAGAACCAGAGATTCTGTGACACGGAAACACTGAGACGCAGAGACCATGAGATGCAGAGACACTAAGACGCAGGCACGCAGAGACGCAGAGACACTGAGAAGCAGGGACGCAGAGACACAGAGACTCTGAAACGCAGAGACTCTGAGACGCATAAACTCTGAGACACAGAGAGACAGAGACGCAGAGACTCTGAGACGCAGAGACACTGTGGCGCAAAGACTCTGAGATGCAGAGACACTGACACGCAGAGACACTGAGACACAGAGACGGAGAGACCCTGAGACGCAGAGACACTGAGACGCAGATACTCTGAGACGCAGAGACACTGAGACGCAGAGTCTCTGAGACGAGAGACACAGAGACGGAGAGACCCTGAGACGCAGAGGCACTAAGACGCAGAGACTCTGAGACGAGAGACACGAGACGCAGCGACTCTGAGACTCTGAGACACTGAGACGCAGAGAATCTGAGACTCAAAGGCGCCGAGACACTGAGACGCAGAGACACTGAGACGCAGAGACTCTGAGACGCAGAGACACCGAGAACCAGAGACTCTGAGACGCAGAGACTCTGAGACGCAGAGACACTGAGACGCAGAGACTCTGAGACGCTGAGACTCTCAGATGCAGAGACACTGAGACGCACAGACTCCGAGACGCAGAGTCGCAGAGACTATGAGACTTTGAGACGCTGAGACGCAGAGACTCTGAGACGCAGAGACGCTGAGACGCAGAGACACTGAGACGCAGAGACTCTGAGACGCTGAGACTCTGAGGCGCAGAGACGGAGAGACTCTGAGACGCTGAGACTCTGTGACGCAGAAACTCTGAGACGCAGAGAGACTGAGACGCAGAGACTCTGAGACGCAGAGACACTGAGACGCAGAGACATTCTGACGCAGAGACACTGTGGCGCAAAGACCCTGAGACGCAGAGACACTGAGACGCAGAGACTCTGAGACGCAGAGACTCTGAGACGCAGAGACACTGAGACGCAGAGACTCTGAGATTCCGAGACACTGAGACACTGAGACGCAGAGACACTGAGACTCTGAGACACCGAGACACTGAGATGCAGAGACACTGAGACGCAGAGACTCTGAAAGGCAGAGACTCTGAGACGCAGAGACACTGAGAACCAGAAACTCTGAGACGCAGAGACTCTGTGACGCAAGGACACTGAGAACCAGAGACTCTGAAATGCAGAGACTCTGTGCCACGTAAACACTGAGATGCAGAGACCCTGAGACGCAGAGACACTGAGACGCTGAGACTCTGAGGCACAGAGACGGAGAGACTCTGAGACGCTGAGACTCTGTGACGCAGGGACACTGAGACGCAGAGACTCTGAAACGCAGAGACTCTGAGACGCAGAAACTCTGAGACGCAGAGACATTGAGACGCAGAGAGACTGAGACGCAGAGACTCTGAGACGAAGAGACACTGTGGCGCAAAGACCCTGAGACGCAGGGACACTGAGACGCAGAAACTCTGAGACGCAGAGACTCTGAGACGCAGAGACACTGAGACGCAGAAACTCTGAGACGCAGAGACTCTGAGACGCAGAGACACTAAGACGCAGAGATTTTGAGACGCAGAGACACTGAGACGCAGAGACTCTGAGACGCCGAGACACTGAGACGCAGAGACTCTGAGACTCTGAGACGCCGAGACACTGAGATGCAGTGACACTGAGACGCAGAAACTCTGAGACGCAGAGACTCTGAGACGCAGAGACACTAAGACGCAGAGATTTTGAGAAGCAGAGACACTGAGACGCAGAGACTCTGAGACGCTGAGACACTGAGACGCAGAGACTCTGTGACGCACGGACACTGAGATGCAGAGACACTGAGACGCAGAGACACTGAGACGCAGAAACTCTGAGACGCAGAGACTCTGAGACGCAGAGACACTGAGACGCAGAGACTCTGAGACTCTGAGACGCAGAGACACTGAGAACCAGAGACACTGAGACGCACGGACACTGAGAACCAGAGACTCTGAAATGCAGAGACTCTGTGCCACGGAAACACTGAGATGCAGAGACCCTGAGACGCAGAGACACTGAGAAGCAGGGACGCAGAGACACAGAGACTCTGAGACGCAGAGACTCTGAGACGCAGAAACTCTGAGACGCAGAAACTCTGAGACGCAGAGACATTGAGACGCAGAGGCACTGAAACGCAGAGACTCTGAGATGCAGAGACATTGAGACGCAGAGACACTCAGACTCAGAGACGCAGAGACTCTGAGATGCAGAGACTCTGAGACGCAGAGACACTGAGACGCAGAGACTCTGAGACGCAGAGACACTGAGACGCAGAGACTCTGTGAGGAAGAGACACTGAGACGCAGAGACATTGAGACGCAGAGACACTGAGACTCAGAGACACTGAGACGCAGAGACATTGAGACGCAGAGACACTGAGACTCAGAGACACTGAGACGCAGAGACTCTGAGACGCAGTGACACTGAGACGCAGACACTCTGCGATGCAGAGACGGAGAGACTCTGAGACGCAGAGACACTGAGACGCAGAGACTCTGAGACGCAGAGACACTGAGACGCAGACACTCTGAGACGCAGTGACACTGAGACGCAGACACTCTGCGATGCAGAGACGGAGAGACTCTGAGACGCAGAGACACTGAGACGCAGAGACTCTGAGACGCAGAGACACTAAGACGCAGAGACATTGAGACGCAGAGACTCTGAGACGCCGAGACACTGAGACGCAGAGACTCTGAGACGCAGTGACACTGAGACGCAGACACTCTGCGATGCAGAGACGGAGAGACTCTTAGACGCAGAGACACTGAGACGCAGAGACTCTGAGACGCAGAGACACTGAGACGCAGAGACTCTGAGACGCAGTGACACTGAGACGCAGACACTCTGCGATGCAGAGACGGAGAGACTCTGAGACGCAGAGACACTGAGATGCAGAGACTCTGAGACGCCGAGACACTGAGACGCAGAGACACTGAGATGCAGAGACTCTGAGACGCCGAGACATTGAGACGCACAGACTCTAAGACGCAGAGAAGCAGAGACATTGAGATGCAGAGACGCTGAGACACAGAGACTCTGAGACGCAGAGACACTGAGACGCAGAGACACTGAGACGCAGAGACACTGAGACGCTGAGACTCTGAGAATGCAGAGACACTGAGACGCAGAGACACTGAGACGCAGAGACTCTGAGACGCTGATACTCTGAGGCGTAGAGACGTAGAGACTCTGTGACGCAGGGACACTGAGACGCAGAGACTCTGAGACGCAGAGAGACTGAGACGCAGAGACTCTGAGACGCAGAGACATTGAGACGCAGAGAGACTGAGACGCAGAGACTCTGAGACGCAGAGACACTCTGGCGCAAAGACTCTGAGACGCAGAGACACTGAGACGCAGAGACTCTGAGACGCAGAGACACTGAGACGCAGAGACGCAGAGACTTTGAGACTTTGAGACGCTGAGACGCAGAGACACTGAGACGCAAAGACTATGAGACGCAGAGATGCAGTGACACTGAGACGCAGAGACTCTGTGACGCAGAGACGGAGAGACTCTGAGACGCAGAGACACTGAGACGCAGAGACTCTGAGACGCAGAGACACGGAGACGCACAGACTCTGAGACGCAGAGAAGCAGAGACATTGAGACGCAGAGACGCTGAGACGCAGAGACTCTGAGACGCAGAGACGCTGAGACACAGAGACTCTGAGACACAGAGGCACTGAGACGCTGAGACTCTGAGACGCAGAGACACTGAGACGCAGAGACACTGAGACGCTGAGACTCTGAGACGCAGAGACACTGAGACGCAGAGACGCTGAGACGCAGAGACTCTGAGACGCAGAGACGCTGAGACACAGAGACTCTGAGACACAGAGACACTGAGACGCTGAGACTCTGAGACGCAGAGACACTGAGACGCAGAGACACTGATACGCTGAGACTCTGAGACGCAGAGACTCTGAGAACCAGAAACTCTGAGACGCAGAGACTCTGTGACGCAAGGACACTGAGAACCAGAGACTCTGAAATGCAGAGACTCTGTGCCACGGAAACACTGAGATGCAGAGACCCTGAGACGCAGAGACACTGAGACGCTGAGACTCTGAGGCACAGAGACGGAGAGACTCTGAGACGCTGAGACTCTGTGACGCAGGGACACTGAGACGCAGAGACTCTGAAACGCAGAGACTCTGAGACGCAGAAACTCTGAGACGCAGAGACATTGAGACGCAGAGAGACTGAGACGCAGAGACTCTGAGACGAAGAGACACTGTGGCGCAAAGACCCTGAGACGCAGGGACACTGAGACGCAGAAACTCTGAGACGCAGAGACTCTGAGACGCAGAGACACTGAGACGCAGAAACTCTGAGACGCAGAGACTCTGAGACGCAGAGACACTAAGACGCAGAGATTTTGAGACGCAGAGACACTGAGACGCAGAGACTCTGAGACGCCGAGACACTGAGACGCAGAGACTCTGAGACTCTGAGACGCCGAGACACTGAGATGCAGTGACACTGAGACGCAGAAACTCTGAGACGCAGAGACTCTGAGACGCAGAGACACTAAGACGCAGAGATTTTGAGAAGCAGAGACACTGAGACGCAGAGACTCTGAGACGCTGAGACGCAGAGACTCTGTGACGCACGGACACTGAGATGCAGAGACTCTGAGACGCTGAGACACTGAGACGCAGAGACACTGAGACGCAGAGACACTGAGACGCAGAAACTCTGAGACGCAGAGACTCTGAGACGCAGAGACACTAAGACGCAGAGATTTTGAGAAGCAGAGACACTGAGACGCAGAGACTCTGAGACTCTGAGACGCCGAGACACTGAGACGCACGGACACTGAGAACCAGAGACTCTGAAATGCAGAGACTCTGTGCCACGGAAACACTGAGATGCAGAGACCCTGAGACGCAGAGACACTGAGAAGCAGGGACGCAGAGACACAGAGACTCTGAGACGCAGAGACTCTGAGACGCAGAAACTCTGAGACGCAGAAACTCTGAGACGCAGAGACATTGAGACGCAGAGGCACTGAAACGCAGAGACTCTGAGATGCAGAGACATTGAGACGCAGAGACACTCAGACTCAGAGACGCAGAGACTCTGAGATGCAGAGACTCTGAGACGCAGAGACACTGAGACGCAGAGACTCTGAGACGCAGAGACTCTGAGATGCAGAGACATTGAGACGCAGAGACACTCAGACTCAGAGACGCAGAGACACTGAGACGCAGAGACTCTGTGAGGAAGAGACACTGAGACGCAGAGACATTGAGACGCAGAGACACTGAGACTCAGAGACACTGAGACGCAGAGACATTGAGACGCAGAGACACTGAGACTCAGAGACACTGAGACGCAGAGACTCTGAGACGCAGTGACACTGAGACGCAGACACTCTGCGATGCAGAGACGGAGAGACTCTGAGACGCAGAGACACTGAGACGCAGAGACTCTGAGACGCAGAGACACTGAGACGCAGAGACTCTGAGACGCAGTGACACTGAGACGCAGACACTCTGCGATGCAGAGACGGAGAGACTCTGAGACGCAGAGACACTGAGACGCAGAGACTCTGAGACGCAGAGACACTAAGACGCAGAGACATTGAGACGCAGAGACTCTGAGACGCCGAGACACTGAGACGCAGAGACTCTGAGACGCAGTGACACTGAGACGCAGACACTCTGCGATGCAGAGACGGAGAGACTCTTAGACGCAGAGACACTGAGACGCAGAGACTCTGAGACGCAGAGACACTGAGACGCAGAGACTCTGAGACGCAGTGACACTGAGACGCAGACACTCTGCGATGCAGAGACGGAGAGACTCTGAGACGCAGAGACACTGAGATGCAGAGACTCTGAGACGCCGAGACACTGAGACGCAGAGACACTGAGATGCAGAGACTCTGAGACGCCGAGACATTGAGACGCACAGACTCTAAGACGCAGAGAAGCAGAGACATTGAGATGCAGAGACGCTGAGACACAGAGACTCTGAGACGCAGAGACACTGAGACGCAGAGACACTGAGACGCAGAGACACTGAGACGCTGAGACTCTGAGAATGCAGAGACACTGAGACGCAGAGACACTGAGACGCAGAGACTCTGAGACGCTGATACTCTGAGGCGTAGAGACGTAGAGACTCTGTGACGCAGGGACACTGAGACGCAGAGACTCTGAGACGCAGAGAGACTGAGACGCAGAGACTCTGAGATGCAGAGACACTGAGAACCAGAGACACTGAGACGCACGGACACTGAGAACCAGAGACTCTGAAATGCAGAGACTCTGTGCCACGGAAACACTGAGATGCAGAGACCCTGAGACGCAGAGACACTGAGAAGCAGGGACGCAGAGACACAGAGACTCTGAGACGCAGAGACTCTGAGACGCAGAAACTCTGAGACGCAGAAACTCTGAGACGCAGAGACATTGAGACGCAGAGGCACTGAAACGCAGAGACTCTGAGATGCAGAGACATTGAGACGCAGAGACACTCAGACTCAGAGACGCAGAGACTCTGAGATGCAGAGACTCTGAGACGCAGAGACACTGAGACGCAGAGACTCTGAGACGCAGAGACACTGAGACGCAGAGACTCTGTGAGGAAGAGACACTGAGACGCAGAGACATTGAGACGCAGAGACACTGAGACTCAGAGACACTGAGACGCAGAGACATTGAGACGCAGAGACACTGAGACTCAGAGACACTGAGACGCAGAGACTCTGAGACGCAGTGACACTGAGACGCAGACACTCTGCGATGCAGAGACGGAGAGACTCTGAGACGCAGAGACACTGAGACGCAGAGACTCTGAGACGCAGAGACACTGAGACGCAGAGACTCTGAGACGCAGTGACACTGAGACGCAGACACTCTGCGATGCAGAGACGGAGAGACTCTGAGACGCAGAGACACTGAGACGCAGAGACTCTGAGACGCAGAGACACTAAGACGCAGAGACATTGAGACGCAGAGACTCTGAGACGCCGAGACACTGAGACGCAGAGACTCTGAGACGCAGTGACACTGAGACGCAGACACTCTGCGATGCAGAGACGGAGAGACTCTTAGACGCAGAGACACTGAGACGCAGAGACTCTGAGACGCAGAGACACTGAGACGCAGAGACTCTGAGACGCAGTGACACTGAGACGCAGACACTCTGCGATGCAGAGACGGAGAGACTCTGAGACGCAGAGACACTGAGATGCAGAGACTCTGAGACGCCGAGACACTGAGACGCAGAGACACTGAGATGCAGAGACTCTGAGACGCCGAGACATTGAGACGCACAGACTCTAAGACGCAGAGAAGCAGAGACATTGAGATGCAGAGACGCTGAGACACAGAGACTCTGAGACGCAGAGACTCTGAGACGCAGAGACACTGAGACGCAGAGACACTGAGACGCTGAGACTCTGAGAATGCAGAGACACTGAGACGCAGAGACACTGAGACGCTGAGACTCTGAGACGCAGAGACACTGAGACGCAGAGACTCTGAGACGCAGAGACACTGAGACACAGAGACGGAGAGACCCTGAGACGCAGAGACACAGAGACGCAGAGACTCTGAGACGCAGAGACACTGAGACGCAGAGACACTGAGACGGAGAGACTCTGAGACACAGAGACACTGAGACGCAGAGAGTCTGAGACGCAGAGACACTGAGACACAGAGACACTGAGACGCAGAGACTCTGAGTCGCAGAGACTGTGAGACGCAGAGACTCTGAGATGCAGAGACTCTGAGATGCAGCGACTCTGAGACGCCGAGACACTGAGACGCAGAGACTCTGAGACGGAGAGACTCTGAGACGCAGAGACTCTGAGACGCAGAGACTCTGAGACGGAGAGACACTGAGACGCTGAGACTCTGAGACGCAGAGACTCTGAGACGGAGAGACTCTGAGACGGAGAGACTCTGAGACTCAGGGAGACTGAGACGCAGAGACTCTGAGACGCAGAGACACTGAGACGCAGAGACTCTGAGACGCAGTGACACTGAGACGCAGACACTCTGCGATGCAGAGACGGAGAGACTCTGAGACGCAGAGACACTGAGACGCAGAGACTCTGAGACGCAGAGACACTGAGACGCAGGGACACTGAGATGCAGAGACTCTGAGACGCCGAGACATTGAGACGCACAGACACTGAGACGCTGAGACTCTGAGAATGCAGAGACACTGAGACGCAGAGACACTGAGACGCAGAGACTCTGAGACGCTGATACTCTGAGGCGTAGAGACGTAGAGACTCTGTGACGCAGGGACACTGAGACGCAGAGACTCTGAGACGCAGAGAGACTGAGACGCAGAGACTCTGAGACGCAGAGACATTGAGACGCAGAGAGACTGAGACGCAGAGACTCTGAGACGCAGAGACACTGTGGTGCAAAGACTCTGAGACGCAGAGACACTGAGACGCAGAGACTCTGAGACGCAGAGACACTGAGACGCAGAGACGCAGAGACTTTGAGACTTTGAGACGCTGAGACGCAGAGACACTGAGACGCAAAGACTTTGAGACGCAGAGATGCAGTGACACTGAGACGCAGAGACTCTGTGACGCAGAGACGGACAGACTCTGAGACGCAGAGACACTGAGACGCAGAGACTCTGAGACGCAGAGACACGGAGACGCACAGACTCTGAGACGCAGAGAAGCAGAGACATTGAGACGCAGAGACGCTGAGACGCAGAGACTCTGAGACGCAGAGACGCTGAGACACAGAGACTCTGAGACACAGAGACACTGAGACGCTGAGACTCTGAGACGCAGAGACACTGAGACGCAGAGACACTGAGACGCTGAGACTCTGAGACGCAGAGACACTGAGACGCAGAGACGCTGAGACGCAGAGACTCTGAGACGCAGAGACGCTGAGACACAGAGACTCTGAGACACAGAGACACTGAGACGCTGAGACTCAGAGACGCAGAGACACTGAGACGCAGAGACACTGAGACGCTGAGACTCTGAGACGCAGAGACACTGAGACGCAGAGACGCTGAGACGCTGAGACACTGAGACGCAGAGACACAGAGACGGAGAGACTCTGAGACACAGAGACGCTGAGACGCTGAGACTCTGCGACGCAGAGACTCTGAGACGCTGAGACTCCGAGACGCAGAGACACTGAGACGCAGAGACACTGAGACGCAGAGACACTGAGACACAGAGACGGAGAGACCCTGAGACGCAGAGACACAGAGACGCAGAGACTCTGAGACGCAGAGACACTGAGACGCAGAGACACTGAGACGGAGAGACTCTGAGACACAGAGACACTGAGACGCAGAGAGTCTGAGACGCAGAGACACTGAGACACAGAGACACTGAGACGCAGAGACTCTGAGTCGCAGAGACTGTGAGACGCAGAGACTCTGAGATGCAGAGACTCTGAGATGCAGCGACTCTGAGACGCCGAGACACTGAGACGCAGAGACTCTGAGACGCAGAGAAACTGAGATGCAGAGACACTGAGACGCAGAGACTCTGAGACGGAGAGACTCTGAGACGCAGAGACTCTGAGACGCAGAGACTCTGAGACGGATAGACTCTGAGATGCAGAGACTCTGAGACGCAGAGACTCTGAGACGCAGAGACACTGAGACGCAGAGACTCTGAGACGGAGAGACTCTGAGACGCAGGGACACTGAGACGCAGAGACACTGAGACGCAGAGACTCTGAGACGCAGTGACACTGAGACGCAGAGACTCTGAGACGCAGAGACTCTGTGACATGGAAACACTGTGACGCAGAGACCATGAGATGCAGAGACACTAAGACGCAGGCACGCAGAGACGCAGAGACACTGAGACGCAGGGACGCAGAGACACAGAGACTCTGAAACGCAGAGACATTGAGACGCAGAGACACTGAGACGCTGTGACTCTGAGACACAGAGACACTGAGACGCAGAGACTCTGAGACGCAGAGAAACTGAGACGAGAGACACTGAGACGCAGAGACACTGAGACGCAGAGACACTGAGACGAGAGACACTGAGACGCAGAGACTCTGAGACGCAGAGACACTGAGACGAGAGACACTGAGACGCAGAGACTCTGAGACGCAGAGAAACTGAGACGAGAGACACTGAGACGCAGAAACACTGAGACTCTGAGACGCCGAGACACTGAGACGCTGAGACTCTGAGACGCAGAGACACTGAGAACCAGAGACACTGAGACGCAGAGACACTGAGAACCAGAGACTCTGTGACGCAGAGACTATGAGACGCAGAGACACTGAGACACGTAAACACTGAGACGCAGAGACCATGAGATGCAGAGACACTAAGACGCAGGCACGCAGAGACGCAGAGAAACTGAGACGAGAGACACTGAGACGCAGAGACTCTGAGACGCAGAGTCACTGAGACGCAGAGACTCTGAGACGAGAGACTCCGAGGCGCAGCGACTCTGAGACGCAGAGACACTGAGACGAGAGACACTGAGACGCAGAGACTCTGAGACGCAGAGACACTGAGACGAGAGACACTGAGACGCAGAGACTCTGAGACGCAGAGACTCCGAGACACTGAGACGCAGAGACTCTGAGACGCAGAGACTCTGAGACGCAGAGACTTTGAGACACAGAGACACTGAGACGAGAGACACTGAGACGCAGAGACTCTGAGACGCAGAGAAGCTGAGACGCAGAGACTCTGAGACGCAGAGACTCTGAGACGCAGAGACTCCGAGACACTGAGACGCAGAGACTCTGAGACGCAGAGACTCTGAGACGCAGAGACTTTGAGACACAGAGACGCAGAGACTCTGAGACGCCGAGACACTGAGACGCCTAGATTTTGAGACGCAGAGACACTGAGACGCAGAGACTCTGAGACGCCGAGACACTGAGACGCAGAGACTCTGAGACGCAGAAACTCTGAGAGGCAGAGACATTGAGACGCAGAGAGACTGAGACGCAGAGACTCTGAGACGCAGAGAAACTGAGATGCAGAGACGCAGTGACACTGAGACGCAGAGACACTGAGACATAGAGACGGAGAGACTCTGAGACGCAGAGACACAGAGACGCAGAGACGCTGAGACGCAGAAACTCTGAGAGGCAGAGACATTGAGACGCAGAGAGACTGAGACGCAGAGACTCTGAGACGCAGAGAAACTGAGACGCAGAGACGCAGAGACGCAGTGACACTGAGACGCAGAGACACTGAGACATAGAGACGGAGAGACTCTGAGACGCAGAGACTCTGAGACTCTGAGACGCAGAGACACTGAGACGCAGAGACTCTGAGACGCAGAGACACTGAGACTCAGAGACTCTGAGACGCAGAGACTCTGAGACGCAGAGACTCTGAGACGCAGAGACACTGAGACGCAGAGACTCTGAGAGGCAGAGACACTGAGACGCAGAGACACTGAGACGCAGAGACTCTGAGACGCAGAGACACTGAGACGCAGAGACTCTGAGACGCAGAGACTCTGAGACGCAGAGACTCTGAGACGCAGAGACACTGTGACGCAGAGACACTGAGACGCAGAGACATTGAGACGCAGGGACTCTGAGACGAGAGACACTGAGACGCAGAGACTCTGAGACGCAGAGACACTGAGACGCAGAGACTCTGAGACGCAGCGACTCTGAGACACAGAGACTCTGAGATGCAGAGACACTGAGAACCAGAGACTCTGTGACGCAGGGACACTGAGAACCACAGACTCTGAAACGCAGAGACTCTGTGCTACGGAACCACTGAGATGCAGAGACCCTGAGACGCAGAGACACTGAGACGCAGGGACGCAGAGACACAGAGTCTCTGAGACGCAGAGACTCTGAGACGCAGAAACTCTGAGACGCAGAGACTCTGAGACGCAGAGACTCTGAGACGCAGAGACACTGAGACACAGAGATTCTGAGACGCAGAGACGCTGAGACACAGAAACTCTGAGACGCAGAGACATTGAGACGCAGAGACACTGAGACGCAGAGATTCTGAGACGCTGAGACATTGAGACGCAGAGACACTGAGACGCAGAGAAATTGAGACGCGGAGACTCTGAGACACAGACACCCTGAGACGCAAAGACTCTGAGACGCAGAGACGCAGTGACACTCAGAGACGGAGAGACGGAGAGACACTGAGATGCAGAGACACTGAGACGCAGAGACTCTGAGACGCAGAGACACTGAGATGCACAGACTCTGAGACGCAGAGAGTAGAGACTATGAGACTTTGAGACTCTCAGACGCAGAGACTCTGAGACGCAGAGACACTGAGACGCAGAGACTCTGAGACGCTGAGACTCTGAGACACAGAGAAACTGAGACGCAGAGACTCTGAGACGCTGAGACTCTGAGGCGCAGAGAGACTGAGACGCAGAGACGCAGAGACTCTGAGATGCCGAGACACTGTGACGGAGAGACTCTGAGACGCAGAGACACTGAGACGCAGAGACTCTGAGACGCAGTGACACTGAGACGCAGAGACTCTGAGACGCAGAGACTCTGAGACGCAGTGACACTGAGACGCATAGACTCTGAGACACAGAGACACTGAGAACCAGAGATTCTGTGACACGGAAACACTGAGACGCAGAGACCATGAGATGCAGAGACACTAAGACGCAGGCACGCAGAGACGCAGAGACACTGAGAAGCAGGGACGCAGAGACACAGAGACTCTGAAACGCAGAGACTCTGAGACGCATAAACTCTGAGACACAGAGAGACAGAGACGCAGAGACTCTGAGACGCAGAGACACTGTGGCGCAAAGACTCTGAGATGCAGAGACACTGACACGCAGAGACACTGAGACACAGAGACGGAGAGACCCTGAGACGCAGAGACACTGAGACGCAGATACTCTGAGACGCAGAGACACTGAGACGCAGAGTCTCTGAGACGAGAGACACAGAGACGGAGAGACCCTGAGACGCAGAGGCACTAAGACGCAGAGACTCTGAGACGAGAGACACGAGACGCAGCGACTCTGAGACTCTGAGACACTGAGACGCAGAGAATCTGAGACTCAAAGGCGCCGAGACACTGAGACGCAGAGACACTGAGACGCAGAGACTCTGAGACGCAGAGACACCGAGAACCAGAGACTCTGAGACGCAGAGACTCTGAGACGCAGAGACACTGAGACGCAGAGACTCTGAGACGCTGAGACTCTCAGATGCAGAGACACTGAGACGCACAGACTCCGAGACGCAGAGTCGCAGAGACTATGAGACTTTGAGACGCTGAGACGCAGAGACTCTGAGACGCAGAGACGCTGAGACGCAGAGACACTGAGACGCAGAGACTCTGAGACGCTGAGACTCTGAGGCGCAGAGACGGAGAGACTCTGAGACGCTGAGACTCTGTGACGCAGAAACTCTGAGACGCAGAGAGACTGAGACGCAGAGACTCTGAGACGCAGAGACACTGAGACGCAGAGACATTCTGACGCAGAGACACTGTGGCGCAAAGACCCTGAGACGCAGAGACACTGAGACGCAGAGACTCTGAGACGCAGAGACTCTGAGACGCAGAGACACTGAGACGCAGAGACTCTGAGATTCCGAGACACTGAGACACTGAGACGCAGAGACACTGAGACTCTGAGACACCGAGACACTGAGATGCAGAGACACTGAGACGCAGAGACTCTGAAAGGCAGAGACTCTGAGACGCAGAGACACTGAGAACCAGAAACTCTGAGACGCAGAGACTCTGTGACGCAAGGACACTGAGAACCAGAGACTCTGAAATGCAGAGACTCTGTGCCACGTAAACACTGAGATGCAGAGACCCTGAGACGCAGAGACACTGAGACGCTGAGACTCTGAGGCACAGAGACGGAGAGACTCTGAGACGCTGAGACTCTGTGACGCAGGGACACTGAGACGCAGAGACTCTGAAACGCAGAGACTCTGAGACGCAGAAACTCTGAGACGCAGAGACATTGAGACGCAGAGAGACTGAGACGCAGAGACTCTGAGACGAAGAGACACTGTGGCGCAAAGACCCTGAGACGCAGGGACACTGAGACGCAGAAACTCTGAGACGCAGAGACTCTGAGACGCAGAGACACTGAGACGCAGAAACTCTGAGACGCAGAGACTCTGAGACGCAGAGACACTAAGACGCAGAGATTTTGAGACGCAGAGACACTGAGACGCAGAGACTCTGAGACGCCGAGACACTGAGACGCAGAGACTCTGAGACTCTGAGACGCCGAGACACTGAGATGCAGTGACACTGAGACGCAGAAACTCTGAGACGCAGAGACTCTGAGACGCAGAGACACTAAGACGCAGAGATTTTGAGAAGCAGAGACACTGAGACGCAGAGACTCTGAGACGCTGAGACACTGAGACGCAGAGACTCTGTGACGCACGGACACTGAGATGCAGAGACACTGAGACGCAGAGACACTGAGACGCAGAAACTCTGAGACGCAGAGACTCTGAGACGCAGAGACACTGAGACGCAGAGACTCTGAGACTCTGAGACGCAGAGACACTGAGACGCACGGACACTGAGAACCAGAGACTCTGAAATGCAGAGACTCTGTGCCACGGAAACACTGAGATGCAGAGACCCTGAGACGCAGAGACACTGAGAAGCAGGGACGCAGAGACACAGAGACTCTGAGACGCAGAGACTCTGAGACGCAGAAACTCTGAGACGCAGAAACTCTGAGACGCAGAGACATTGAGACGCAGAGGCACTGAAACGCAGAGACTCTGAGATGCAGAGACATTGAGACGCAGAGACACTCAGACTCAGAGACGCAGAGACTCTGAGATGCAGAGACTCTGAGACGCAGAGACACTGAGACGCAGAGACTCTGAGACGCAGAGACACTGAGACGCAGAGACTCTGTGAGGAAGAGACACTGAGACGCAGAGACATTGAGACGCAGAGACACTGAGACTCAGAGACACTGAGACGCAGAGACATTGAGACGCAGAGACACTGAGACTCAGAGACACTGAGACGCAGAGACTCTGAGACGCAGTGACACTGAGACGCAGACACTCTGCGATGCAGAGACGGAGAGACTCTGAGACGCAGAGACACTGAGACGCAGAGACTCTGAGACGCAGAGACACTGAGACGCAGACACTCTGAGACGCAGTGACACTGAGACGCAGACACTCTGCGATGCAGAGACGGAGAGACTCTGAGACGCAGAGACACTGAGACGCAGAGACTCTGAGACGCAGAGACACTAAGACGCAGAGACATTGAGACGCAGAGACTCTGAGACGCCGAGACACTGAGACGCAGAGACTCTGAGACGCAGTGACACTGAGACGCAGACACTCTGCGATGCAGAGACGGAGAGACTCTTAGACGCAGAGACACTGAGACGCAGAGACTCTGAGACGCAGAGACACTGAGACGCAGAGACTCTGAGACGCAGTGACACTGAGACGCAGACACTCTGCGATGCAGAGACGGAGAGACTCTGAGACGCAGAGACACTGAGATGCAGAGACTCTGAGACGCCGAGACACTGAGACGCAGAGACACTGAGATGCAGAGACTCTGAGACGCCGAGACATTGAGACGCACAGACTCTAAGACGCAGAGAAGCAGAGACATTGAGATGCAGAGACGCTGAGACACAGAGACTCTGAGACGCAGAGACACTGAGACGCAGAGACACTGAGACGCAGAGACACTGAGACGCTGAGACTCTGAGAATGCAGAGACACTGAGACGCAGAGACACTGAGACGCAGAGACTCTGAGACGCTGATACTCTGAGGCGTAGAGACGTAGAGACTCTGTGACGCAGGGACACTGAGACGCAGAGACTCTGAGACGCAGAGAGACTGAGACGCAGAGACTCTGAGACGCAGAGACATTGAGACGCAGAGAGACTGAGACGCAGAGACTCTGAGACGCAGAGACACTCTGGCGCAAAGACTCTGAGACGCAGAGACACTGAGACGCAGAGACTCTGAGACGCAGAGACACTGAGACGCAGAGACGCAGAGACTTTGAGACTTTGAGACGCTGAGACGCAGAGACACTGAGACGCAAAGACTATGAGACGCAGAGATGCAGTGACACTGAGACGCAGAGACTCTGTGACGCAGAGACGGAGAGACTCTGAGACGCAGAGACACTGAGACGCAGAGACTCTGAGACGCAGAGACACGGAGACGCACAGACTCTGAGACGCAGAGAAGCAGAGACATTGAGACGCAGAGACGCTGAGACGCAGAGACTCTGAGACGCAGAGACGCTGAGACACAGAGACTCTGAGACACAGAGGCACTGAGACGCTGAGACTCTGAGACGCAGAGACACTGAGACGCAGAGACACTGAGACGCTGAGACTCTGAGACGCAGAGACACTGAGACGCAGAGACGCTGAGACGCAGAGACTCTGAGACGCAGAGACGCTGAGACACAGAGACTCTGAGACACAGAGACACTGAGACGCTGAGACTCTGAGACGCAGAGACACTGAGACGCAGAGACACTGATACGCTGAGACTCTGAGACGCAGAGACTCTGAGAACCAGAAACTCTGAGACGCAGAGACTCTGTGACGCAAGGACACTGAGAACCAGAGACTCTGAAATGCAGAGACTCTGTGCCACGGAAACACTGAGATGCAGAGACCCTGAGACGCAGAGACACTGAGACGCTGAGACTCTGAGGCACAGAGACGGAGAGACTCTGAGACGCTGAGACTCTGTGACGCAGGGACACTGAGACGCAGAGACTCTGAAACGCAGAGACTCTGAGACGCAGAAACTCTGAGACGCAGAGACATTGAGACGCAGAGAGACTGAGACGCAGAGACTCTGAGACGAAGAGACACTGTGGCGCAAAGACCCTGAGACGCAGGGACACTGAGACGCAGAAACTCTGAGACGCAGAGACTCTGAGACGCAGAGACACTGAGACGCAGAAACTCTGAGACGCAGAGACTCTGAGACGCAGAGACACTAAGACGCAGAGATTTTGAGACGCAGAGACACTGAGACGCAGAGACTCTGAGACGCCGAGACACTGAGACGCAGAGACTCTGAGACTCTGAGACGCCGAGACACTGAGATGCAGTGACACTGAGACGCAGAAACTCTGAGACGCAGAGACTCTGAGACGCAGAGACACTAAGACGCAGAGATTTTGAGAAGCAGAGACACTGAGACGCAGAGACTCTGAGACGCTGAGACGCAGAGACTCTGTGACGCACGGACACTGAGATGCAGAGACTCTGAGACGCTGAGACACTGAGACGCAGAGACACTGAGACGCAGAGACACTGAGACGCAGAAACTCTGAGACGCAGAGACTCTGAGACGCAGAGACACTAAGACGCAGAGATTTTGAGAAGCAGAGACACTGAGACGCAGAGACTCTGAGACTCTGAGACGCCGAGACACTGAGACGCAGAGACACTGAGAACCAGAGACACTGAGACGCACGGACACTGAGAACCAGAGACTCTGAAATGCAGAGACTCTGTGCCACGGAAACACTGAGATGCAGAGACCCTGAGACGCAGAGACACTGAGAAGCAGGGACGCAGAGACACAGAGACTCTGAGACGCAGAGACTCTGAGACGCAGAAACTCTGAGACGCAGAAACTCTGAGACGCAGAGACATTGAGACGCAGAGGCACTGAAACGCAGAGACTCTGAGATGCAGAGACATTGAGACGCAGAGACACTCAGACTCAGAGACGCAGAGACTCTGAGATGCAGAGACTCTGAGACGCAGAGACACTGAGACGCAGAGACTCTGAGACGCAGAGACTCTGAGATGCAGAGACATTGAGACGCAGAGACACTCAGACTCAGAGACGCAGAGACACTGAGACGCAGAGACTCTGTGAGGAAGAGACACTGAGACGCAGAGACATTGAGACGCAGAGACACTGAGACTCAGAGACACTGAGACGCAGAGACATTGAGACGCAGAGACACTGAGACTCAGAGACACTGAGACGCAGAGACTCTGAGACGCAGTGACACTGAGACGCAGACACTCTGCGATGCAGAGACGGAGAGACTCTGAGACGCAGAGACACTGAGACGCAGAGACTCTGAGACGCAGAGACACTGAGACGCAGAGACTCTGAGACGCAGTGACACTGAGACGCAGACACTCTGCGATGCAGAGACGGAGAGACTCTGAGACGCAGAGACACTGAGACGCAGAGACTCTGAGACGCAGAGACACTAAGACGCAGAGACATTGAGACGCAGAGACTCTGAGACGCCGAGACACTGAGACGCAGAGACTCTGAGACGCAGTGACACTGAGACGCAGACACTCTGCGATGCAGAGACGGAGAGACTCTTAGACGCAGAGACACTGAGACGCAGAGACTCTGAGACGCAGAGACACTGAGACGCAGAGACTCTGAGACGCAGTGACACTGAGACGCAGACACTCTGCGATGCAGAGACGGAGAGACTCTGAGACGCAGAGACACTGAGATGCAGAGACTCTGAGACGCCGAGACACTGAGACGCAGAGACACTGAGATGCAGAGACTCTGAGACGCCGAGACATTGAGACGCACAGACTCTAAGACGCAGAGAAGCAGAGACATTGAGATGCAGAGACGCTGAGACACAGAGACTCTGAGACGCAGAGACACTGAGACGCAGAGACACTGAGACGCAGAGACACTGAGACGCTGAGACTCTGAGAATGCAGAGACACTGAGACGCAGAGACACTGAGACGCAGAGACTCTGAGACGCTGATACTCTGAGGCGTAGAGACGTAGAGACTCTGTGACGCAGGGACACTGAGACGCAGAGACTCTGAGACGCAGAGAGACTGAGACGCAGAGACTCTGAGACGCAGAGACATTGAGACGCAGAGAGACTGAGACGCAGAGACTCTGAGACGCAGAGACACTCTGGCGCAAAGACTCTGAGACGCAGAGACACTGAGACGCAGAGACTCTGAGACGCAGAGACACTGAGACGCAGAGACTTTGAGACTTTGAGACGCTGAGACGCAGAGACACTGAGACGCAAAGACTATGAGACGCAGAGATGCAGTGACACTGAGACGCAGAGACTCTGTGACGCAGAGACGGAGAGACTCTGAGACGCAGAGACACTGAGACGTAGAGACTCTGAGACGCAGAGACACGGAGACGCACAGACTCTGAGACGCAGAGAAGCAGAGACATTGAGACGCAGAGACGCTGAGACGCAGAGACTCTGAGACGCAGAGACGCTGAGACACAGAGACTCTGAGACACAGAGGCACTGAGACGCTGAGACTCTGAGACGCAGAGACACTGAGACGCAGAGACACTGAGACGCTGAGACTCTGAGACGCAGAGACACTGAGACGCAGAGACGCTGAGACGCAGAGACTCTGAGACGCAGAGACGCTGAGACACAGAGACTCTGAGACACAGAGACACTGAGACGCTGAGACTCTGAGACGCAGAGACACTGAGACGCAGAGACACTGATACGCTGAGACTCTGAGACGCAGAGACACTGAGACGCAGAGACGCTGAGACACTGAGACGCAGAGACACAGAGACGGAGAGACTCTGAGACACAGAGACGCTGAGACGCTGAGACTCTGCGACGCAGAGACTCTGAGACGCTGAGACTCCGAGACGCAGAGACACTGAGACGCAGAGACACTGAGACGCAGAGACACTGAGACACAGAGACGGAGAGACCCTGAGACGCAGAGACACAGAGACGCAGAGACTCTGAGACGCAGAGACACTGAGACGCAGAGACACTGAGACGGAGAGACTCTGAGACACAGAGACACTGAGACGCAGAGACTCTGAGACGCAGAGATACTGAGACACAGAGACACTGAGACGCAGAGACTCTGAGTCGCAGAGACTGTGAGACGCAGAGACTCTGAGATGCAGAGACTCTGAGATGCAGCGACTCTGAGACGCCGAGACACTGAGACGCAGAGACTCTGAGACGCAGAGAAACTGAGATGCAGAGACACTGAGACGCAGAGACTCTGAGACGGAGAGACTCTGAGACGCAGAGACTCTGAGACGCAGAGACTCTGAGACGCAGAGACACTGAGACGCAGAGACTCTGAGACGGAGAGACTCTGAGACGCAGGGTCACTGAGACGCAGAGACTCTGAGACGCAGAGACACTGAGACGCAGAGACTCTGAGACGCAGTGACACTGAGACGCAGAGACTCTGAGACGCAGAGACTCTGTGACATGGAAACACTGTGACGCAGAGACCATGAGATGCAGAGACACTAAGACGCAGGCACGCAGAGACGCAGAGACACTGAGACGCAGGGACGCAGAGACACAGAGACTCTGAAACGCAGAGACATTGAGACGCAGAGACACTGAGACGCTGTGACTCTGAGACACAGAGACACTGAGACGCAGAGACTCTGAGACGCAGAGAAGCTGAGACGAGAGACACTGAGACGCAGAGACACTGAGACGAGAGACACTGAGACGCAGAGACTCTGAGACGCAGAGACACTGAGACGAGAGACACTGAGACGCAGAGACTCTGAGACGCAGAGAAACTGAGACGAGAGACACTGAGACGCAGAAACACTGAGACTCTGAGACGCCGAGACACTGAGACGCAGAGACTCTGAGACGCAGAGACACTGAGAACCAGAGACACTGAGACGCAGAGACACTGAGAACCAGAGACTCTGTGACGCAGAGACTATGAGACGCAGAGGCTCTGTGACACGTAAACACTGAGACGCAGAGACCATGAGATGCAGAGACACTAAGACGCAGGCACGCAGAGATGCAGAGAAACTGAGACGAGAGACACTGAGACGCAGAGACTCTGAGACGCAGAGTCACTGAGACGCAGAGAGTCTGAGACGAGAGACTCCGAGGCGCAGAGACTCTGAGACGCAGAGACACTGAGACGAGAGACACTGAGACGCAGAGACTCTGAGACGCAGAGACACTGAGACGAGAGACACTGAGACGCAGAGACTCTGAGACGCAGAGACTCCGAGACACTGAGACGCAGAGACTCTGAGACGCAGAGACTCTGAGACGCAGAGACTTTGAGACACAGAGACACTGAGACGAGAGACACTGAGACGCAGAGACTCTGAGACGCAGAGAAGCTGAGACGCAGAGACTCTGAGACGCAGAGACACTGAGACGAGAGACACTGAGACGCAGAGACTCTGAGACGCAGAGACTCCGAGACACTGAGACGCAGAGACTGTGAGACGCAGAGACTCTGAGACGCAGAGACTTTGAGACACAGAGACGCAGAGACTCTGAGACGCCGAGACACTGAGACGCAGAGATTTTGAGACGCAGAGACAATGAGACGCAGAGACTCTGAGACGCCGAGACACTGAGACGCAGAGACTCTGAGACGCAGAAACTCTGAGAGGCAGAGACATTGAGACGCAGAGAGACTGAGACGCAGAGACTCTGAGACGCAGAGAAACTGAGATGCAGAGACGCAGTGACACTGAGACGCAGAGACACTGAGACATAGAGACGGAGAGACTCTGAGACGCAGAGACACAGAGACGCAGAGACTCTGAGACGCAGAAACTCTGAGAGGCAGAGACATTGAGACGCAGAGAGACTGAGACGCAGAGACTCTGAGACGCAGAGAAACTGAGACGCAGAGACGCAGAGACGCAGTGACACTGAGACGCAGAGACACTGAGACATAGAGACGGAGAGACTCTGAGACGCAGAGACTCTGAGACTCTGAGACGCAGAGACACTGAGACGCAGAAACTCTGAGACGCAGAGACACTGAGACTCAGAGACTCTGAGACGCAGAGACTCTGAGACGCAGAGACACTGAGACGCAGAGACACTGAGACGCAGAGACTCTGAGACGCAGAGACACTGAGACGCAGAGACTCTGAGACGCAGAGACTCTGAGACGCAGAGACTCTGAGACGCAGAGACACTGTGACGCAGAGACACTGAGACGCAGAGACATTGAGACGCAGGGACTCTGAGACGAGAGACACTGAGACGCAGAGACACTGAGACGCAGAGACTCTGAGACGCAGAGACACTGAGACGCAGAGACTCTGAGACGCAGCGACTCTGAGACACAGAGACTCTGAGATGCAGAGGCACTGAGAACCAGAGACTCTGTGACGCAGGGACACTGAGAACCACAGACTCTGAAACGCAGAGACTCTGTGCTACGGACCCACTGAGATGCAGAGACCCTGAGACGCAGAGACACTGAGACGCAGGGACGCAGAGACACAGAGTCTCTGAGACGCAGAGACTCTGAGACGCAGAAACTCTGAGACGCAGAGACTCTGAGATGCAGAGACTCTGAGACGCAGAGACACTGAGACACAGAGATTCTGAGACGCAGAGACGCTGAGACACAGAAACTCTGAGACGCAGAGACATTGAGACGCAGAGACACTGAGACGCAGAGATTCTGAGACGCTGAGACATTAAGACGCAGAGACACTGAGACGCAGAGAAATTGAGACGCGGAGACTCTGAGACACAGACACCCTGAGACGCAAAGACTCTGAGACGCAGAGACGCAGTGACACTCAGAGACGGAGAGACGGAGAGACACTGAGACGCAGAGACACTGAGACGCAGAGACTCTGAGACACAGAGACACTGAGATGCACAGACTCTGAGACGCAGAGAGTAGAGACTATGAGACTTTGAGGCTCTCAGACGCAGAGACTCTGAGACGCAGAGACACTGAGACGCAGAGACTCTGAGACGCAGAGACTCTGAGACACAGAGAAACTGAGACGCAGAGACTCTGAGACGCTGAGACTCTGAGGCGCAGAGAGACTGAGACGCAGAGACGCAGAGACTCTGAGATGCCGAGACACTGTGACGGAGAGACTCTGAGACGCAGAGACACTGAGACGCAGAGACTCTGAGACGCAGTGACACTGAGACGCAGAGACTCTGAGACGCAGAGACTCTGAGACGCAGTGACACTGAGACGCATAGACTCTGAGACACAGAGACACTGAGAACCAGAGACTCTGTGACACGGAAACACTGAGACGCAGAGACCATGAGATGCAGAGACACTAAGACGCAGGCACGCAGAGACGCAGAGACACTGAGAAGCAGGGACGCAGAGACACAGAGACTCTGAAACGCAGAGACTCTGAGACGCATAAACTCTGAGACGCAGAGAGACTGAGACGCAGAGACTCTGAGACGCAGAGACACTGTGGCACAAAGACTCTGAGATGCAGAGACACTGACACGCAGAGACACTGAGACACAGAGACGGAGAGACCCTGAGACGCAGAGACACTGAGACGCAGATACTCTGAGACGCAGAGACACTGAGACGCAGAGTCTCTGAGACGAGAGACACAGAGACGGAGAGACCCTGAGACGCAGAGGCACTAAGACGCAGAGACTCTGAGACGAGAGACACTGAGACGCAGCGACTCTGAGACTCTGAGACACTGAGACGCAGAGAATCTGAGACTCAAAGGCGCCGAGACACTGAGACGCAGAGACACTGAGACGCAGAGACTCTGAGACGCAGAGACACCGAGAACCAGAGACTCTGAGACGCAGAGACTCTGAGACGCAGAGACACTGAGACGCAGAGACTCTGAGACGCTGAGACTCTCAGATGCAGAGACACTGAGACGCACAGACTCCGAGACGCAGAGTCGCAGAGACTATGAGACTTTGAGACGCTGAGACGCAGAGACTCTGAGACGCAGAGACGCTGAGACGCAGAGACACTGAGACGCAGAGACTCTGAGAAGCTGAGACTCTGAGCCGCAGAGACGGAGAGACTCTGAGACGCTGAGACTCTGTGACGCAGAAACTCTGAGACGCAGAGAGACTGAGACGCAGAGACTCTGAGACGCAGAGACACTGAGACGCAGAGACATTGAGACGCAGAGACACTGTGGCGCAAAGACCCTGAGACGCAGAGACACTGAGACGCAGAGACTCTGAGACGCAGAGACTCTGAGACGCAGAGACACTGAGACGCAGAGACTCTGAGATTCCGAGACACTGAGACACTGAGACGCAGAGACACTGAGACTCTGAGACACCGAGACACTGAGATGCAGAGACACTGAGACGCAGAGACTCTGAAAGGCAGAGACTCTGAGACGCAGAGACACTGAGAACCAGAAACTCTGAGACGCAGAGACTCTGTGACGCAAGGACACTGAGAACCAGAGACTCTGAAATGCAGAGACTCTGTGCCACGGAAACACTGAGATGCAGAGACCCTGAGACGCAGAGACACTGAGACGCAGAGACACTGATACGCTGAGACTCTGAGACGCAGAGACACTGAGACGCAGAGACGCTGAGACACTGAGACGCAGAGACACAGAGACGGAGAGACTCTGAGACACAGAGACGCTGAGACGCTGAGACTCTGCGACGCAGAGACTCTGAGACGCTGAGACTCCGAGACGCAGAGACACTGAGACGCAGAGACACTGAGACGCAGAGACACTGAGACACAGAGACGGAGAGACCCTGAGACGCAGAGACACAGAGACGCAGAGACTCTGAGACGCAGAGACACTGAGACGCAGAGACACTGAGACGGAGAGACTCTGAGACACAGAGACACTGAGACGCAGAGACTCTGAGACGCAGAGATACTGAGACACAGAGACACTGAGACGCAGAGACTCTGAGTCGCAGAGACTGTGAGACGCAGAGACTCTGAGATGCAGAGACTCTGAGATGCAGCGACTCTGAGACGCCGAGACACTGAGACGCAGAGACTCTGAGACGCAGAGAAACTGAGATGCAGAGACACTGAGACGCAGAGACTCTGAGACGGAGAGACTCTGAGACGCAGAGACTCTGAGACGCAGAGACTCTGAGACGCAGAGACACTGAGACGCAGAGACTCTGAGACGGAGAGACTCTGAGACGCAGGGTCACTGAGACGCAGAGACTCTGAGACGCAGAGACACTGAGACGCAGAGACTCTGAGACGCAGTGACACTGAGACGCAGAGACTCTGAGACGCAGAGACTCTGTGACATGGAAACACTGTGACGCAGAGACCATGAGATGCAGAGACACTAAGACGCAGGCACGCAGAGACGCAGAGACACTGAGACGCAGGGACGCAGAGACACAGAGACTCTGAAACGCAGAGACATTGAGACGCAGAGACACTGAGACGCTGTGACTCTGAGACACAGAGACACTGAGACGCAGAGACTCTGAGACGCAGAGAAGCTGAGACGAGAGACACTGAGACGCAGAGACACTGAGACGAGAGACACTGAGACGCAGAGACTCTGAGACGCAGAGACACTGAGACGAGAGACACTGAGACGCAGAGACTCTGAGACGCAGAGAAACTGAGACGAGAGACACTGAGACGCAGAAACACTGAGA
Organism: Carcharhinus amblyrhynchos; assembly: GCF_965287045.1. NCBI lineage: Eukaryota > Metazoa > Chordata > Chondrichthyes > Carcharhiniformes > Carcharhinidae > Carcharhinus > Carcharhinus amblyrhynchos. Next base: position 122,029 of record NW_027650002.1, read on the forward strand.
CTCTGAGACGCCGAGACACTGAGACGCAGAGACTCTGAGACGCAGAGACACTGAGAACCAGAGACACTGAGACGCAGAGACACTGAGAACCAGAGACTCTGTGACGCAGAGACTATGAGACGCAGAGGCTCTGTGACACGTAAACACTGAGACGCAGAGACCATGAGATGCAGAGACACTAAGACGCAGGCACGCAGAGATGCAGAGAAACTGAGACGAGAGACACTGAGACGCAGAGACTCTGAGACGCAGAGTCACTGAGACGCAGAGAGTCTGAGACGAGAGACTCCGAGGCGCAGAGACTCTGAGACGCAGAGACACTGAGACGAGAGACACTGAGACGCAGAGACTCTGAGACGCAGAGACACTGAGACGAGAGACACTGAGACGCAGAGACTCTGAGACGCAGAGACTCCGAGACACTGAGACGCAGAGACTCTGAGACGCAGAGACTCTGAGACGCAGAGACTTTGAGACACAGAGACACTGAGACGAGAGACACTGAGACGCAGAGACTCTGAGACGCAGAGAAGCTGAGACGCAGAGACTCTGAGACGCAGAGACACTGAGACGAGAGACACTGAGACGCAGAGACTCTGAGACGCAGAGACTCCGAGACACTGAGACGCAGAGACTGTGAGACGCAGAGACTCTGAGACGCAGAGACTTTGAGACACAGAGACGCAGAGACTCTGAGACGCCGAGACACTGAGACGCAGAGATTTTGAGACGCAGAGACACTGAGACGCAGAGACTCTGAGACGCCGAGACACTGAGACGCAGAGACTCTGAGACGCAGAAACTCTGAGAGGCAGAGACATTGAGACGCAGAGAGACTGAGACGCAGAGACTCTGAGACGCAGAGAAACTGAGATGCAGAGACGCAGTGACACTGAGACGCAGAGACACTGAGACATAGAGACGGAGAGACTCTGAGACGCAGAGACACAGAGACGCAGAGACTCTGAGACGCAGAAACTCTGAGAGGCAGAGACATTGAGACGCAGAGAGACTGAGACGCAGAGACTCTGAGACGCAGAGAAACTGAGACGCAGAGACGCAGAGACGCAGTGACACTGAGACGCAGAGACACTGAGACATAGAGACGGAGAGACTCTGAGACGCAGAGACTCTGAGACTCTGAGACGCAGAGACACTGAGACGCAGAAACTCTGAGACGCAGAGACACTGAGACTCAGAGACTCTGAGACGCAGAGACTCTGAGACGCAGAGACACTGAGACGCAGAGACACTGAGACGCAGAGACTCTGAGACGCAGAGACACTGAGACGCAGAGACTCTGAGACGCAGAGACTCTGAGACGCAGAGACTCTGAGACGCAGAGACACTGTGACGCAGAGACACTGAGACGCAGAGACATTGAGACGCAGGGACTCTGAGACGAGAGACACTGAGACGCAGAGACACTGAGACGCAGAGACTCTGAGACGCAGAGACACTGAGACGCAGAGACTCTGAGACGCAGCGACTCTGAGACACAGAGACTCTGAGATGCAGAGGCACTGAGAACCAGAGACTCTGTGACGCAGGGACACTGAGAACCACAGACTCTGAAACGCAGAGACTCTGTGCTACGGACCCACTGAGATGCAGAGACCCTGAGACGCAGAGACACTGAGACGCAGGGACGCAGAGACACAGAGTCTCTGAGACGCAGAGACTCTGAGACGCAGAAACTCTGAGACGCAGAGACTCTGAGATGCAGAGACTCTGAGACGCAGAGACACTGAGACACAGAGATTCTGAGACGCAGAGACGCTGAGACACAGAAACTCTGAGACGCAGAGACATTGAGACGCAGAGACACTGAGACGCAGAGATTCTGAGACGCTGAGACATTAAGACGCAGAGACACTGAGACGCAGAGAAATTGAGACGCGGAGACTCTGAGACACAGACACCCTGAGACGCAAAGACTCTGAGACGCAGAGACGCAGTGACACTCAGAGACGGAGAGACGGAGAGACACTGAGACGCAGAGACACTGAGACGCAGAGACTCTGAGACGCAGAGACACTGAGATGCACAGACTCTGAGACGCAGAGAGTAGAGACTATGAGACTTTGAGGCTCTCAGACGCAGAGACTCTGAGACGCAGAGACACTGAGACGCAGAGACTCTGAGACGCAGAGACTCTGAGACACAGAGAAACTGAGACGCAGAGACTCTGAGACGCTGAGACTCTGAGGCGCAGAGAGACTGAGACGCAGAGACGCAGAGACTCTGAGATGCCGAGACACTGTGACGGAGAGACTCTGAGACGCAGAGACACTGAGACGCAGAGACTCTGAGACGCAGTGACACTGAGACGCAGAGACTCTGAGACGCAGAGACTCTGAGACGCAGTGACACTGAGACGCATAGACTCTGAGACACAGAGACACTGAGAACCAGAGACTCTGTGACACGGAAACACTGAGACGCAGAGACCATGAGATGCAGAGACACTAAGACGCAGGCACGCAGAGACGCAGAGACACTGAGAAGCAGGGACGCAGAGACACAGAGACTCTGAAACGCAGAGACTCTGAGACGCATAAACTCTGAGACGCAGAGAGACTGAGACGCAGAGACTCTGAGACGCAGAGACACTGTGGCACAAAGACTCTGAGATGCAGAGACACTGACACGCAGAGACACTGAGACACAGAGACGGAGAGACCCTGAGACGCAGAGACACTGAGACGCAGATACTCTGAGACGCAGAGACACTGAGACGCAGAGTCTCTGAGACGAGAGACACAGAGACGGAGAGACCCTGAGACGCAGAGGCACTAAGACGCAGAGACTCTGAGACGAGAGACACTGAGACGCAGCGACTCTGAGACTCTGAGACACTGAGACGCAGAGAATCTGAGACTCAAAGGCGCCGAGACACTGAGACGCAGAGACACTGAGACGCAGAGACTCTGAGACGCAGAGACACCAAGAACCAGAGACTCTGAGACGCAGAGACTCTGAGACGCAGAGACACTGAGACGCAGAGACTCTGAGACGCTGAGACTCTCAGATGCAGAGACACTGAGACGCACAGACTCCGAGACGCAGAGTCGCAGAGACTATGAGACTTTGAGACGCTGAGACGCAGAGACTCTGAGACGCAGAGACGCTGAGACGCAGAGACACTGAGACGCAGAGACTCTGAGAAGCTGAGACTCTGAGCCGCAGAGACGGAGAGACTCTGAGACGCTGAGACTCTGTGACGCAGAAACTCTGAGACGCAGAGAGACTGAGACGCAGAGACTCTGAGACGCAGAGACACTGAGACGCAGAGACATTGAGACGCAGAGACACTGTGGCGCAAAGACCCTGAGACGCAGAGACACTGAGACGCAGAGACTCTGAGACGCAGAGACTCTGAGACGCAGAGACACTGAGACGCAGAGACTCTGAGATTCCGAGACACTGAGACACTGAGACGCAGAGACACTGAGACTCTGAGACACCGAGACACTGAGATGCAGAGACACTGAGACGCAGAGACTCTGAAAGGCAGAGACTCTGAGACGCAGAGACACTGAGAACCAGAAACTCTGAGACGCAGAGACTCTGTGACGCAAGGACACTGAGAACCAGAGACTCTGAAATGCAGAGACTCTGTGCCACGGAAACACTGAGATGCAGAGACCCTGAGACGCAGAGACACTGAGACGCTGAGACTCTGAGGCACAGAGACGGAGAGACTCTGAGACGCTGAGACTCTGTGACGCAGGGACACTGAGACGCAGAGACTCTGAAACGCAGAGACTCTGAGACGCAGAAACTCTGAGACGCAGAGACATTGAGACGCAGAGAGACTGAGACGCAGAGACTCTGAGACGAAGAGACACTGTGGCGCAAAGACCCTGAGACGCAGGGACACTGATACGCAGAAACTCTGAGACGCAGAGACTCTGAGACGCAGAGACACTAAGACGCAGAGATTTTGAGACGCAGAGACACTGAGACGCAGAGACTCTGAGACTCTGAGACGCCGAGACACTGAGATGCAGAGACACTGAGACGCAGAGACACTGAGACGCAGAGACTCTGAGACGCAGAGACACTGAGACGCAGAGACTCTGAGACGCCGAGACACTGAGACGCAGAGACTCTGAGACGCCGAGACACTGAGACGCAGAGACTCTGAGACGCCGAGACACTGAGACGCAGAGACACTGAGACGCAGAGACACTGAGACGCAGAGACTCTGAGACGCCGAGACACTGAGACGCAGAGACTCTGAGACGCCGAGACACTGAGACGCAGAGACACTGAGACGCAGAGACTCTGAGACGCCGAGACTCTGAGACTCTGAGACGCCGAGACACTGAGATGCAGAGACACTGAGACGCAGAGACTCTGAGACGCAGAGACACTGAGAACCAGAGACTCTGAGACGCAGAGACTCTGTGCCACGGAAACACTGAGATGCAGAGACTCTGAGACGCAGAGACACTGAGACGCAGAGACTCTGAGACGCAGAGACACTGAGACGCAGAGGCACTGAGAAGCAGGGACGCAGAGACACAGAGACTCTGAGACGCAGAGACTCTGAGACGCAGAAACTCTGAGACGCAGAGACTCTGAGATGCAGAGACATTGAGACGCAGAGACACTGAGACTCAGAGACGCAGAGACTCTGAGATGCAGAGACTCTGAGACGCAGAGACACTGAGACGCAGAGACTCTGAGACGCAGAGACACTGAGACGCAGAGACTCTGTGAGGAAGAGACACTGAGACGCAGAGTCTCTGAGACGCAGAGACACTGAGACGCAGAGACATTGAGACGCAGAGACACTGAGACTCAGAGACACTGAGACGCAGAGACTCTGAGACGCAGAGACACTGAGACGCAGAGACTCTGAGACGCAGTGACACTGAGACGCAGACACTCTGCGATGCAGAGACGGAGAGACTCTGAGACGCAGAGACACTGAGACGCAGAGACTCTGAGACGCAGAGACACTAAGACGCAGAGACATTGAGACGCAGAGACTCTGAGACGCAGAGACACTGAGACGCAGAGACTCTGAGACGCAGTGACACTGAGACGCAGACACTCTGCGATGCAGAGACGGAGAGACTCTGAGACGCAGAGACACTAAGACGCAGAGACATTGAGACGCAGAGACTCTGAGACGCAGAGACACTAAGACGCAGAGACATTGAGACGCAGAGACTCTGAGACGCAGAGACACTGAGATGCAGAGACTCTGAGACGCCGAGACATTGAGATGCACAGACTCTAAGACGCAGAGAAGCAGAGACATTGAGATGCAGAGACGCTGAGACACAGAGACTCTGAGACGCAGAGACACTGAGACGCAGAGACACTGAGACGCAGAGACACTGAGACGCTGAGACTCTGAGAATGCAGAGACACTGAGACGCAGAGACACTGAGACGCAGAGACTCTGAGACGCTGATACTCTGAGGCGTAGAGACGTAGAGACTCTGTGACGCAGGGACACTGAGACGCAGAGACTCTGAGACGCAGAGAGACTGAGACGCAGAGACTCTGAGACGCAGAGACATTGAGACGCAGAGAGACTGAGACGCAGAGACTCTGAGACGCAGAGACATTGAGACGCAGAGAGACTGAGACGCAAAGACTCTGAGACGCAGAGACACTGAGACGCAGAGACTCTGAGACGCAGAGACACTGAGACGCAGAGACGCAGAGACTTTGAGACTTTGAGACGCTGAGACGCAGAGACACTGAGACGCAAAGACTTTGAGACGCAGAGATGCAGTGACACTGAGACGCAGAGACTCTGTGACGCAGAGACGGAGAGACTCTGAGACGCAGAGACACTGAGACGCAGAGACTCTGAGACGCAGAGACACGGAGACGCACAGACTCTGAGACGCAGAGAAGCAGAGACATTGAGACGCAGAGACGCTGAGACGCTGAGACGCAGAGACTCTGAGACGCAGAGACGCTGAGACACAGAGACTCTGAGACACAAAGACACTGAGACGCTGAGACTCTGAGACGCAGAGACACTGAGACGCAGAGACACTGAGACGCTGAGACTCTGAGACGCAGAGACACTGAGACGCAGAGACGCTGAGACGCTGAGACACTGAGACGCAGAGACACAGAGACAGAGAGACTCTGAGACACAGAGACGCTGAGACGCTGAGACTCTGCGACGCAGAGACACTGAGACGCTGAGACTCCGAGACGCAGAGACACTGAGACGCAGAGACACTGAGACGCAGAGACACTGAGACACAGAGACGGAGAGACCCTGAGACGCAGAGACACAGAGACGCAGAGACTCTGAGACGCAGAGACACTGAGACGCAGAGACACTGAGACGGAGAGACTCTGAGACACAGAGACACTGAGACGCAGAGAGTCTGAGACGCAGAGACACTGAGACACAGAGACACTGAGACGCAGAGACTCTGAGTCGCAGAGACTGTGAGACGCAGAGACTCTGAGATGCAGAGACTCTGAGATGCAGCGACTCTGAGACGCCGAGACACTGAGACGCAGAGACTCTGAGATGCAGAGAAACTGAGATGCAGAGACACTGAGACGCAGAGACTCTGAGACGGAGAGACTCTGAGACGCAGAGACTCTGAGACGCAGAGACTCTGAGACGGAGAGACTCTGAGACGCAGAGACTCTGAGACGCAGAGACTCTGAGACGCAGAGACTCTGAGACGGAGAGACTCTGAGACGCAGGGACACTGAGACGCAGAGACTCTGAGACGCAGAGACACTGAGACGCAGAGACTCTGAGACGCAGTGACACTGAGACGCAGAGACTCTGAGACGCAGAGACTCTGTGACACGGAAACACTGTGACGCAGAGACCATGAGATGCAGAAACACTAAGACGCAGGCACGCAGAGACGCAGAGACACTGAGACGCAGGGACGCAGAGACACAAAGACTCTGAAACGCAGAGACATTGAGACGCAGAGACACTGAGACGCTGTGACTCTGAGACACAGAGACACTGAGACGCAGAGACTCTGAGACGCAGAGAAACTGAGACGAGAGACACTGAGACGCAGAGACACTGAGACGCAGAGACTCTGAGACGCAGAGACACTGAGAACCAGAGACACTGAGAAGCAGAGACACTGAGAACCAGAGACTAGTGACGCAGAGACTATGAGACGAAGAGGCTCTGTGACACGTAAACACTGAGACGCAGAGACCATGAGATGCAGAGACACTAAGACGCAGGCACGCAGAGACGCAGAGAAACTGAGACGAGAGACACTGAGACGCAGAGACTCTGAGACGCAGAGTCACTGAGACGCAGAGACTCTGAGACGAGAGACTCTGAGGCGCAGAGACTCTGAGACGCAGAGACACTGAGACGAGAGACACTGAGACGCAGAGACTCTGAGACGCAGAGACACTGAGACGAGAGACACTGAGACGCAGAGACTCTGAGACGCAGAGACTCCGAGACACTGAGACGCAGAGACTCTGAGACGCAGAGACTCTGAGACGCAGAGACTTTGAGACACAGAGACACTGAGACGAGAGACACTGAGACGCAGAGACTCTGAGACGCAGAGAAGCTGAGACGCAGAGACTCTGAGACGCAGAGACACTGAGACGAGAGACACTGAAACGCAGAGACTCTGAGACGCAGAGACTCCGAGACACTGAGACGCAGAGACTCTGAGACGCAGAGACTCTGAGACGCAGAGACTTTGAGACACAGAGACGCAGAGACTCTGAGACGCCGAGACACTGAGACGCAGAGATTTTGAGACGCAGAGACACTGAGACGCAGAGACTCTGAGACGCCGAGACACTGAGACGCAGAGACTCTGAGACTCTGAGACACCGAGACACTGAGATGCAGAGACACTGAGACGCAGAGACACTGAGAACCAGAGACTCTGAGACGCAGAGACTCTGCGACGCACGGACACTGAGAACCAGAGACTCTGAAATGCAGAGACTCTGTGCCACGGAAACACTGAGATGCAGAGACTCTGAGACGCAGAGACACTGAGACGCAGGGACGCAGAGACACAGAGACTCTGCGACGCAGAAACTCTGAGACGCAGAGACATTGAGACGCAGAGACACTGAAACGCAGAGACTCTGAGATGCCGAGACATTGAGACGCAGTGACACTGAGACGCAGAGACACTCAGACTCAGAGACGCAGAGACTCTGAGACGCAGTGACCCTGAGACGCAGAGACTCTGAGACACAGAGACACTGAGACGCAGAGACTCTGAGACGCAGTGACACTGAGACGCAGACACTCTGCGATGCAGAGACGGAGAGACTCTGAGACGCAGAGACACTGAGATGCAGAGACTCTGAGACGCCGAGACACTGAGACGCAGAGACACTGAGATGCAGAGACTCTGAGACGCCGAGACATTGAGACGCACAGACTCTAAGACGCAGAGAAGCAGAGACATTGAGATGCAGAGACGCTGAGACACAGAGACTCTGAGACGCAGAGAAACTGAGACGAGAGACACTGAGACGCAGAAACACTGAGACTCTGAGACGCCGAGACACTGAGACGCAGAGACTCTGAGACGCAGAGACACTGAGAACCAGAGACACTGAGACGCAGAGACACTGAGAACCAGAGACTCTGTGACGCAGAGACTATGAGACGCAGAGGCTCTGTGACACGTAAACACTGAGACGCAGAGACCATGAGATGCAGAGACACTAAGACGCAGGCACGCAGAGACGCAGAGAAACTGAGACGAGAGACACTGAGATGCAGAGACTCTGAGACGCAGAGTCACTGAGACGCAGAGACTCTGAGACGCAGAGACACTGAGACGAGAGACACTGAGACGCAGAGACTCTGAGACGAGAGACTCCGAGGCCCAGAGACTCTGAGACGCAGAGACACTGAGACGAGAGACACTGAGACGCAGAGACTCTGAGACGCAGAGACTCTGAGACGCAGAGACTCCGAGACACTGAGACGCAGAGACTCTGAGACGCAGAGACTCTGAGACGCAGAGACTTTGAGACACAGAGACACTGAGACGAGAGACACTGAGACGCAGAGACTCTGAGACGAGAGACTCCGAGGCGCAGAGACTCTGAGACGCAGAGACACTGAGACGAGAGACACTGAGACGCAGAGACTCTGAGACGCAGAGACTCTGAGACGCAGAGACTCCGAGACACTGAGACGCAGAGACTCTGAGACGCAGAGACTCTGAGACGCAGAGACTTTGAGACACAGAGACACTGAGACGAGAGCCACTGAGACGCAGAGACTCTGAGACGCAGAGACTCCGAGACTCTGAGACGCAGAGAAGCTGAGACGCAGAGACTCTGAGACGCAGAGACTCCGAGACTCTGAGACGCAGAGAAGCTGAGACGCAGAGACTCTGAGACGCAGAGACACTGAGACGAGAGACACTGAGACGCAGAGACTCTGAGACGCAGAGACTCCGAGACACTGAGACGCAGAGACTCTGAGACGCTGAGACTCTGAGACGCAGAGACTTTGAGACACAGAGACGCAGAGACTCTGAGACGCAGAGACTCCGAGACTCTGAGACGCAGAGACTCTGAGACGCAGAGACACTGAGACGAGAGACACTGAGACGCAGAGACTCTGAGACGCAGAGACTCCGAGACACTGAGACGCAGAGACTCTGAGACGCAGAGACTCTGAGACGCAGAGACACTGAGACGCAGAGACTCTGAGACGCTGAGACACAGACACGCTGAGGCACAGAAACTCTGAGACGCAGAGACTCGGACATGCAGTGACTCTGAGACGCTGAGACTGAGACGCAGAGAATCTGAGTCGCACAGACTGAGACGCCGAGACGCTGAGAGACAGAGACTCTGAGACGCAGAGACTGTGACGCAGAGACTCTGAGATGCTGAGACTCTGAGACGCAGAGACTGAGATGCAGAGACTCTGAGATGCTGAGACTCTGAGACGCAGAGACTGAGACGCAGAGACTCTGAGATGCTGAGATGCAGACACGCTGAGACTCAGACACGCTGCGACGCAGAGACTTTGAGACGCAGAGACTCAGAGACTCTGAGACTCTGAGACTCTGAGACGCAAAGGCGCAGAGACGCTGAGACGCTGAGACTCTGAGACGCAGACACTCTGAGACGCAGAGACTCTGAGACTCTGAGACGCAGAGACACTGAGACGCAGAGACTCTGAGACGCAGAGACACTGAGACGCAGAGACTTTGAGACACAGAGACGCAGAGACTCTGAGACGCAGAGACTCAGAGACTCTGAGACGCAGAGACTCTGAGACGCAGAGACACTGAGACGAGAGACACTGAGACGCAGAGACTCTGAGACGCAGAGACTCCGAGACACTGAGACGCAGAGACTCTGAGACGCAGAGACTCTGAGACGCAGAGACACTGAGACGCAGAGACTCTGAGACGCTGAGACACAGACACGCTGAGGCACAGAAACTCTGAGACGCAGAGACTCGGACATGCAGTGACTCTGAGACGCTGAGACTGAGACGCAGAGAATCTGAGTCGCACAGACTGAGACGCCGAGACGCTGAGAGACAGAGACTCTGAGACGCAGAGACTGTGACGCAGAGACTCTGAGATGCTGAGACTCTGAGACGCAGAGACTGAGATGCAGAGACTCTGAGATGCTGAGACTCTGAGACGCAGAGACTGAGACGCAGAGACTCTGAGATGCTGAGATGCAGACACGCTGAGACTCAGACACGCTGCGACGCAGAGACTTTGAGACGCAGAGACTCAGAGACTCTGAGACTCTGAGACTCTGAGACTCTGAGACGCAGAGACGCTGAGACGCTGAGACTCTGAGACGCAGACACTCTGAGACGCAGAGACTCTGAGACTCTGAGACGCAGAGACACTGAGACGCAGAGACTCTGAGACGCAGAGACACTGAGACGCAGAGACTTTGAGACACAGAGACACTGAGACGCAGAGACACTGAGACGTGGAGACTCTGAGACGCAGAGACTCTGACACGCCGAGACTCTGAGACTCTGAGATGCTGAGACACCGAGACGCAGAGACTCTGAGACTCTGAGACGCCGAGACACTGAGACGCAGAGACACTGAGACGCAGAGACTCTGAGATGCAGTGACACTGAGACACAGAGACTCTGAGACGCAGAGACACTGAGACGCACAGACTCTGAGACGCAGAGTTGCAGAGACTATGAGACTTTGAGACTCTCAGACGCAGAGACACTGAGACACAGAGACTCTGAGACGCTGAGACTCTGAGACGCAAGACACTGAGACGCAGAGACTCTGAGACGCTGAGACTCTGAGGCGCAGAGACACTGAGACGCAGAGACACTGAAACGCAGAGACTCTGAGATGCAGAGACATTGAGACGCAGTGACACTGAGACGCAGAGACATTGAGACGCAGAGACTCTGAGACACAGACACCCTGAGACGCAAAGACTCTGAGACGCAGAGACGCAGTGACACTCAGAGACGGAGAGACGGAGAGACACTGAGACGCAGAGACACTGAGACGCAGAGACTCTGAGACGCAGAGACACTGAGACGCACAGACTCTGAGACGCAGAGTCGCAGAGACTATGAGACTTTGAGACTCTCAGACGCAGAGACACTGAGACGCAGAGACTCTGAGACGCTGAGACTCTGAGACGCAGAGACACTGAGACGCAGAGACTCTGAGACGCTGAGACTCTGAGGCGCAGAGACACTGAGACGCAGAGACGCTGAGACGCTGAGACTCTGAGGCACAGACACACTGAGACGCAGAGACTCTGAGACGCAGAGACACTGAGACGCAGAGACACTGAGACGCAGAGACACTGAGACGCAGAGACTCTGAGACGCTGAGACTCTGAGACGCAGTGAAACTGAGACTCAGAGACTCTGAGACGCTGAGACTCTGAGGCGCAGAGAGACTGAGACGCAGAGACGCAGAGACTCTGAGACGCAGAGACACTGTGACGGAGAGACTCTGAGACGCAGAGACACTGAGACGCAGAGACGCTGAGACGCTGAGACTCTGAGGCACAGACACACTGAGACGCAGAGACTCTGAGACGCAGAGACACAGAGACGCGGAGACCCTGAGACGTGGAGACTCAGAGACACTGAGACGCAGAGACTCTGAGACGCTGAGACTCTGAGACGCAGAGAAACTGAGACGCTGAGACTCTGAGACGCTGAGACTCTGTGGCGCAGAGAGACTGAGACGCAGAGACGCAGAGACTCTGAGACGCCGAGACACTGTGACGGAGAGACTCTGAGATGCAGAGACACTGAGACGCAGAGACTCTGAGACGCAGTGACACTGAGACGCAGAGACTCTGAGACGCAGTGACACTGAGACGCAGAGACTCTGAGACGCAGAGACTCTGAGACGCAGTGACACTGAGACGCAGAGACTCTGAGACACAGAGACACTGAGAACCAGAGACTCTGTGACACGGAAACACTGAGACGCAGAGACCATGGGATGCAGAGACACTAAGACGCAGGCACGCAGAGACGCAGAGACACTGAGAAGCAGGGACGCAGAGACACAGAGACTCTGAAACGCAGAGACTCTGAGACGCATAAACTCTGAGACGCAGAGAGACTGAGACGCAGAGACTCTGAGACGCAGAGACACTGTGGCGCAAAGACTCTGAGATGCAGAGACACTGACACGCAGAGACACTGAGACACAGAGACGGAGAGACCCTGAGACGCAGAGACACTGAGACGCAGATACTCTGAGACGCAGAGACTCTGAGACGCAGAGACTCTGAGACGCAGAGACACTGAGACGCAGAGACTCTGAGACGCTGAGACTCTCAGATGCGGAGGCACTGAGACGCACAGACTCCGAGACGCAGAGTCGCAGAGACTATGAGACTTTGAGACGCTGAGACGCAGAGACTCTGAGACGCAGAGACGCTGAGACGCAGAGACACTGAGACGCAGAGACTCTGAGACGCTGAGACTCTGAGGCGCAGAGACGGAGAGACTCTGAGACGCTGAGACTCTGTGACGCAGAAACTCTGAGACGCAGAGAGACTGAGACGCAGAGACTCTGAGACGCAGAGACACTGTGGCGCAAAGACCCTGAGACGCAGAGACACTGAGACGCAGAAACTCTGAGACGCAGAGAGACTGAGACGCAGAGACTCTGAGGCGCAGAGACACTGTGGCGCAAAGACCCTGAGACGCAGAGACACTGAGACGCAGAGACTCTGAGACACAGAGACTCTGAGACGCAGAGACACTAAGACGCAGAGATTTTGAGACGCAGAGACACTGAGACGCAGAGACTCTGAGATTCCGAGACACTGAGACACTGAGACGCAGAGACACTGAGACTCTGAGACACCGAGACACTGAGATGCAGAGACTCTGAGACGCAGAGACACTGAGAACCAGAAACTCTGAGACGCAGACACTCTGTGACGCACGGACACTGAGAACCAGAGACTCTGAAATGCAGAGACTCTGTGCCACGTAAACACTGAGATGCAGAGACCCTGAGACGCAGAGACACTGAGACGCTGAGACTCTGTGACGCAGGGACACTGAGACGCAGAGACTCTGAAACGCAGAGACTCTGAGACGCAGAAACTCTGAGACGCAGAGACATTCAGACGCAGAGAGACTGAGACGCAGAGACTCTGAGACGAAGAGACACTGAGACGCAGAAACTCTGAGACGCAGAGACTCTGAGACGCAGAGACACTAAGACGCAGAGACTCTGAGACGCCGAGACACTGAGACGCAGAGACACTGAGACGCAGAGATTTTGAGACGCAGAGACACTGAGACGCAGAGACTCTGAGACGCCGAGACACTGAGACGCAGAGACTCTGAGACTCTGAGACGCCGAGACACTGAGATGCAGAGACACTGAGACGCAGAGACACTGAGACGCAGAGACTCTGAGACTCTGAGACGCCGAGACACTGAGATGCAGAGACACTGAGATGCAGAGACACTGAGACGCAGAGACACTGAGACGCAGAAACTCTGAGACGCAGAAACTCTGAGACACTGAGACACTGAGACGCAGAAACTCTGAGACGCAGAAACTCTGAGACACTGAGACACTGAGACGCACAGACACTGAGATGCAGAGACACTGAGATGCAGAGACACTGAGACGCAGAGACACTGAGAACCAGAGACTCTGAAATGCAGAGACTCTGTGCCACGGAAACACTGAGATGCAGAGACTCTGAGACGCAGAGACACTGAGACGCTGAGACTCTGAGACGCAGAGACTCTGAGATGCAGAGACATTGAGACGCAGTAACACTGAGACGCAGAGACACTCAGACTCAGAGACGCAGAGACTCTGAGATGCAGAGACTCTGAGACGCAGAGACACTGAGACGCAGAGACTCAGTGACGAAGAGACACTGAGACGCAGAGACTCTGTGACGAAGAGACACTGAGACGCAGAGTCTCTGAGACGCAGAGACACTGAGACGCAGAGACATTGAGACGCAGAGACACTGAGACTCAGAGACACTGAGACGCAGAGACTCTGAGACGCAGTGACACTGAGACGCAGACACTCTGCGATGCAGAGACGGAGAGACTCTGAGACGCAGAGACACTGAGACGCAGAGACTCTGAGACGCAGTGACACTGAGACGCAGACACTCTGCGATGCAGAGACTGAGAGACTCTGAGACGCAGAGACACTGAGATGCAGAGACTCTGAGACGCAGAGACACTATGACGCAGAGACATTGAGACGCAGAGACTCTGAGACGCAGAGACACTGAGACGCAGAGACTCTGAGACGCAGTGACACTGAGACGCAGACACTCTGCGATGCAGAGACGGAGAGACTCTTAGACGCAGAGACACTGAGACGCAGAGACTCTGAGACGCAGAGACACTGAGACGCAGAGACTCTGAGACGCAGTGACACTGAGACGCAGACACTCTGCGATGCAGAGACGGAGAGACTCTGAGACGCAGAGACACTGAGATGCAGAGACTCTGAGACGCCGAGACACTGAGACGCAGAGACACTGAGATGCAGAGACTCTGAGACGCCGAGACATTGAGACGCACAGACTCTAAGACGCAGAGAAGCAGAGACATTGAGATGCAGAGACGCTGAGACACAGAGACTCTGAGACGCAGAGACTCTGAGACGCAGAGACACTGAGACGCAGAGACACTGAGACGCTGAGACTCTGAGAATGCAGAGACACTGAGACGCAGAGACACTGAGACGCTGATACTCTGAGGCGTAGAGACGTAGAGACTCTGTGACGCAGGGACACTGAGACGCAGAGACTCTGAGACGCAGAGAGACTGAGACGCAGAGACTCTGAGACGCAGAGACATTGAGACGCAGAGAGACTGAGACGCAGAGACTCTGAGACGCAGAGACACTCTGGCGCAAAGACTCTGAGACGCAGAGACACTGAGACGCAGAGACTCTGAGACGCAGAGACACTGAGACACAGAGACACAGAGACTTTGAGACTTTGAGACGCTGAGACGCAGAGACACTGAGACGCAAAGACTTTGAGACGCAGAGATGCAGTGACACTGAGACGCAGAGACTCTGCGACGCAGAGACGGAGAGACTCTGAGACGCAGAGACACTGAGACGCAGAGACTCTGAGACGCAGAGACTCTGAGACGCAGAGACGCTGAGACACAGAGACTCTGAGACACAGAGACACTGAGACGCTGAGACTCTGAGACTCTGAGACGCAGAAACACTGAGACGCAGAGACACTGAGATGCTGAGACTCTGAGACGCAGAGACACTGAGACGCAGAGACGCTGAGACGCTGAGACACTGAGACGCAGAGACGCTGAGACGCTGAGACGCTGAGACGCAGAGACATTCAGACGCAGAGAGACTGAGACGCAGAGACTCTGAGACGAAGAGACACTGAGACGCAGAAACTCTGAGACGCAGAGACTCTGAGACGCAGAGACACTAAGACGCAGAGACTCTGAGACGCCGAGACACTGAGACGCAGAGACACTGAGACGCAGAGACACTGAGGCGCAGAGATTTTGAGACGCAGAGACACTGAGACGCAGAGACTCTGAGACGCCGAGACACTGAGACGCAGAGACTCTGAGACTCTGAGACGCCGAGACACTGAGATGCAGAGACACTGAGACGCAGAGACACTGAGACGCAGAGACTCTGAGACTCTGAGACGCCGAGACACTGAGATGCAGAGACACTGAGATGCAGAGACACTGAGACGCAGAGACACTGAGACGCAGAAACTCTGAGACGCAGAAACTCTGAGACACTGAGACACTGAGACGCAGAAACTCTGAGACGCAGAAACTCTGAGACACTGAGACACTGAGACGCACAGACACTGAGATGCAGAGACACTGAGATGCAGAGACACTGAGACGCAGAGACACTGAGAACCAGAGACTCTGAAATGCAGAGACTCTGTGCCACGGAAACACTGAGATGCAGAGACTCTGAGACGCAGAGACACTGAGACGCTGAGACTCTGAGACGCAGAGACTCTGAGATGCAGAGACATTGAGACGCAGTAACACTGAGACGCAGAGACACTCAGACTCAGAGACGCAGAGACTCTGAGATGCAGAGACTCTGAGACGCAGAGACACTGAGACGCAGAGACTCAGTGACGAAGAGACACTGAGACGCAGAGACTCTGTGACGAAGAGACACTGAGACGCAGAGTCTCTGAGACGCAGAGACACTGAGACGCAGAGACATTGAGACGCAGAGACACTGAGACTCAGAGACACTGAGACGCAGAGACTCTGAGACGCAGTGACACTGAGACGCAGACACTCTGCGATGCAGAGACGGAGAGACTCTGAGACGCAGAGACACTGAGACGCAGAGACTCTGAGACGCAGTGACACTGAGACGCAGACACTCTGCGATGCAGAGACTGAGAGACTCTGAGACGCAGAGACACTGAGATGCAGAGACTCTGAGACGCAGAGACACTATGACGCAGAGACATTGAGACGCAGAGACTCTGAGACGCAGAGACACTGAGACGCAGAGACTCTGAGACGCAGTGACACTGAGACGCAGACACTCTGCGATGCAGAGACGGAGAGACTCTTAGACGCAGAGACACTGAGACGCAGAGACTCTGAGACGCAGAGACACTGAGACGCAGAGACTCTGAGACGCAGTGACACTGAGACGCAGACACTCTGCGATGCAGAGACGGAGAGACTCTGAGACGCAGAGACACTGAGATGCAGAGACTCTGAGACGCCGAGACACTGAGACGCAGAGACACTGAGATGCAGAGACTCTGAGACGCCGAGACATTGAGACGCACAGACTCTAAGACGCAGAGAAGCAGAGACATTGAGATGCAGAGACGCTGAGACACAGAGACTCTGAGACGCAGAGACTCTGAGACGCAGAGACACTGAGACGCAGAGACACTGAGACGCTGAGACTCTGAGAATGCAGAGACACTGAGACGCAGAGACACTGAGACGCTGATACTCTGAGGCGTAGAGACGTAGAGACTCTGTGACGCAGGGACACTGAGACGCAGAGACTCTGAGACGCAGAGAGACTGAGACGCAGAGACTCTGAGACGCAGAGACATTGAGACGCAGAGAGACTGAGACGCAGAGACTCTGAGACGCAGAGACACTCTGGCGCAAAGACTCTGAGACGCAGAGACACTGAGACGCAGAGACTCTGAGACGCAGAGACACTGAGACACAGAGACACAGAGACTTTGAGACTTTGAGACGCTGAGACGCAGAGACACTGAGACGCAAAGACTTTGAGACGCAGAGATGCAGTGACACTGAGACGCAGAGACTCTGCGACGCAGAGACGGAGAGACTCTGAGACGCAGAGACACTGAGACGCAGAGACTCTGAGACGCAGAGACTCTGAGACGCAGAGACGCTGAGACACAGAGACTCTGAGACACAGAGACACTGAGACGCTGAGACTCTGAGACTCTGAGACGCAGAAACACTGAGACGCAGAGACACTGAGATGCTGAGACTCTGAGACGCAGAGACACTGAGACGCAGAGACGCTGAGACGCTGAGACACTGAGACGCAGAGACGCTGAGACGCTGAGACGCTGAGACTCTGCGACGCAGAGACACTGAGATGCTGAGACTCTGAGACGCAGAGACACTGAGACGCAGAGACGCTGAGACGCAGAGACACTGAGACGCAGAGACGCTGAGACGCTGAGACACTGAGACGCAGAGACTCTGAGACGCTGAGACTCCGAGACGCAGAGACACTGAGACGCAGAGACACTGAGACACAGAGACGGAGAGACCCTGAGACGTAGAGACACAGAGACGCAGAGACTCTGAGACGCAGAGACACTGAGACGCAGAGACTCTGAGACACAGAGACACTGAGACGCAGAGACTCTGAGACGCAGAGACACTGAGACACAGAGACACTGAGACGCAGAGACTCTGAGTCGCAGAGACTGTGAGACGCAGAGACTCTGAGATGCAGAGACTCTGAGATGCAGCGACTCTGAGACGCCGAGACTCTGAGACGCAGAGAAACTGAGACGCAGAGCCTCTGAGACGCTGAGACTCTGAGACGCAGAGACACTGAGACGCAGAGACTCTGAGACGCAGAGACACTGAGACGCAGATACTCTGAGACGGAGAGACTCTGAGACGCAGGGACACTGAGACGCAGAGACTCTGAGACGCAGAGACACTGAGTCGCAGGGATTCTGAGACGCAGTGACACTGAGACGCAGAGACTCTGAGACGCAGAGACTCTGTGACACGGAAACACTGTGACGCAGAGACCATGAGATGCAGAGACACTAAGACGCAGGCACGCAGAGACGCAGAGACACTGAGACGCAGGGACGCAGAGACACAGAGACTCTGAAACGCAGAGACATTGAGACGCAGAGACACTGAGACGCTGTGTCTCTGAGACACAGAGACACTGACACGCAGAGACTCTGAGACGCAGAGAAACTGAGACGAGAGACACTGAGACGCAGAGACACTGAGACGCAGTGACTCTGAGACGCAGAGACTCCGAGGCGCAGAGACACTGAGACGAGAGACACTGAGACGCAGAGACTCTGTGCCACGTAAACACTGAGACGCAGAGACCCTGAGACGCAGAGACACTGAGACGCTGAGACTCTGTGACGCAGAGACACTGAGACGCAGAGACTCTGAAACGCAGAGACTCTGAGACGCAGAAACTCTGAGACGCAGAGACATTGAGACGCAGAGAGACTGAGACGCAGAGACTCTGAGACGAAGAGACACTGTGGCGCAAAGACCCTGAGACGCAGGGACACTGAGACGCAGAAACTCTGAGACGCAGAGACTCTGAGACGCAGAGACACTGAGATGCAGAGACACTGAGACGCAGAAACTCTGAGACGCCGAGACACTGAGACGCAGAGACTCTGAGACTCTGAGACGCCGAGACACTGAGATGCAGAGACACTGAGACGCAGAGACACTGAGAACCAGAGACTCTGAGACGCAGAGACTCTGAGATGCAGAGACATTGAGACGCAGTGACACTGAGACGCAGAGACTCTGAGATGCAGAGACTCTGTGCCACGGAAACACTGAGACGCAGGGACGCAGAGACGCAGAGACACTGAGACGCAGAGACACTGAGACGCAGAGACTCTGAGATGCAGAGACATTGAGACGCAGTGACACTGAGACGCAGAGACTCTGAGATGCAGAGACTCTGAGACACTGAGACGCAGAGACTCTGAGACGACTGCGATGCAGAGACTCTGTGACGAAGAGACACTGAGACGCAGAGTCTCTGAGACGCAGAGACACTGAGACGCAGAGACATTGAGACGCAGAGACACTGAGACTCAGAGACACTGAGACGCAGAGACTCTGAGACGCAGTGACACTGAGACGCAGACACTCTGCGATGCAGAGACGGAGAGACTCTGAGACGCAGAGACACTGAGACGCAGAGACTCTGAGACGCAGAGACACTGAGACGCAGAGACTCTGAGACGCAGTGACCCTGAGACGCAGACACTCTGCGATGCAGAGACTGAGAGACTCTGAGACGCAGAGACACTGAGATGCAGAGACTCTGAGACGCAGAGACACTAAGACGCAGAGACATTGAGACGCAGAGACTCTGAGACGCAGAGACACTGAGACGCAGAGACACTGAGACGCAGAAACTCTGAGACGCTGATACTCTGAGGCGTAGAGACGTAGAGACTCTGTGACGCAGGGACACTGAGACGCAGAGACTCTGAGATGCAGAGAGACTGAGACGCAGAGACTCTGAGACGCAGAGACATTGAGACGCAGAGAGACTGAGGCGCAGAGACTCTGAGACGCAGAGACACTCTGGCGCAAAGACTCTGAGACGCAGAGACACTGAGACGCAGAGACTCTGAGACGCAGAGACACTGAGACGCAGAGACGCAGAGACTTTGAGACTTTGAGACGCTGAGACGGAGAGACACTGAGACGCAAAGACTTTGAGACGCAGAGATGCAGTGACACTGAGACGCAGAGACTCTGCGACGCAGAGACGGAGAGACTCTGAGACGCAGAGACACTGAGACGCAGAGACTCTGAGACGCAGAGACTCTGAGACGCAGAGACGCTGAGACACAGAGACTCTGAGACACAGAGACACTGAGACGCTGAGACTCTGAGACGCAGAAACACTGAGACGCAGAGACACTGAGATGCTGAGACTCTGAGACGCAGAGACACTGAGACGCAGAGACGCTGAGACGCTGAGACACTGAGACGCAGAGACGCTGAGACTCTGCGACGCAGAGACACTGAGATGCTGAGACTCTGAGACGCAGAGACACTGAGACGCAGAGACGCTGAGACGCAGAGACACTGAGACGCAGAGACGCTGAGACGCTGAGACACTGAGACGCAGAGACTCTGAGACGCTGAGACTCCGAGACGCAGAGACACTGAGACGCAGAGAAACTGAGACACAGAGACGGAGAGACCCTGAGACGCAGAGACACAGAGACGCAGAGACTCTGAGACGCAGAGACACTGAGACGCAGAGACTCTGAGACACAGAGACACTGAGACGCAGAGACTCTGAAACGCAGAGACTCTGAGACACAGAGACACTGAGACGCAGAGACTCTGAGTCGCAGAGACGGTGAGACGCAGAGACTCTGAGATGCAGAGACTCTGAGATGCAGCGACTCTGAGACGCCGAGACACTGAGACGCAGAGACTCTGAGACGCAGAGAAACTGAGACGCAGAGCCTCTGAGACGCTGAGACTCTGAGACGCAGAGACACTGAGACGCAGAGACTCTGAGACGCAGAGACACTGAGACGCAGAGACTCTGAGACGGAGAGACTCTGAGACGCAGGGACACTGAGACGCAGAGACTCTGAGACGCAGAGACACTGAGTCGCAGAGACTCTGAGACGCAGTGACACTGAGACGCAGAGACTCTGAGACGCAGAGACTCTGTGACACGGAAACACTGTGACGCAGAGACCATGAGATGCAGAGACACTAAGACGCAGGCACGCAGAGACGCAGAGACACTGAGACGCAGGGACGCAGAGACACAGAGACTCTGAAACGCAGAGACATTGAGACGCAGAGACACTGAGACGCTGTGACTCTGAGACACAGAGACACTGACACGCAGAGACTCTGAGACGCAGAGAAACTGAGACGAGCGACACTGAGACGCAGAGACACTGAGACGCAGTGACTCTGAGACGCAGAGACTCCGAGGCGCAGAGACACTGAGACGAGAGACACTGAGACGCAGAGACTCTGAGACGCAGAGACTCTGAGACGCAGAGACACTGAGACGAGAGACACTGAGACGCAGAGACTCTGAGACGCAGAGACTCTGAGACGCAGAGACACTGAGAACCAGAGACACTGAGACGCAGAGACACTGAGAACCAGAGACTCTGTGACGCAGAGACTATGAGACGCAGAGGCTCTGTGACACGTAAACACTGAGACGCAGAGACCATGAGATGCAGACACACTAAGACGCAGGCACGCAGAGACGCAGAGAAACTGAAACGAGAGACACTGAGACGCAGAGTCACTGAGACGCAGAGACTCTGAGACGCAGAGACACTGAGACGAGAGACACTGAGACGCAGAGACTCTGAGACGAGAGACTCCGAGGCGCAGAGACTCTGAGACGCAGAGACACTGAGACGAGAGACACTGAGACGCAGAGACTCTGAGACGCGGAGACACTGAGACGAGAGACACTGAGACGCAGAGACTCTGAGACGCAGAGACTCCGAGACACTGAGACGCAGAGACTCTGAGACACAGAGACTCTGAGACGCAGAGACTTTGAGACACAGAGACACTGAGACGAGAGACACTGAGACGCAGAGACTCTGAGACGCAGAGAAGCTGAGACGCAGAGACTCTGAGACGCAGAGACACTGAGACGAGAGACACTGAGACGCAGAGACTCTGAGACGCAGAGACTCCGAGACACTGAGACGCAGAGACTCTGAGACGCAGAGACTCTGAGACGCAGAGACTCTGAGACGCAGAGACTTTGAGACACAGAGACGCAGAGACTCTGAGACGCAGAGACTCTGAGACGCAGAGACTCCGAGACACTGAGACGCAGAGACTCTGAGACGCAGAGACTCTGAGACGCAGAGACTCTGAGACGCAGAGACTCCGAGACACTGAGACGCAGAGACTCTGAGACGCAGAGACTCTGAGACGCAGAGACTCTGAGACGCAGAGACACTGAGACGCAGAGACTCTGAGACGCTGAGACACAGACACACTGAGGCACAGAAACTCTGAGACGCAGAGACTAGGACATGCAGTGACTCTGAGACGCTGAGACTGAGACGCAGAGAATCTGAGTCGCACAGACTGAGACGCCGAGACGCTGAGAGACAGAGACTCTGAGATGCAGAGACTGTGACGCAGAGACTCTGAGATGCTGAGACTCTGAGACGCAGAGACTGAGATGCAGAGACTCTGAGATGCTGAGACTCTGAGACGCAGAGACTGAGACGCAGAGACTCTGAGATGCTGAGATGCAGACACGCTGAGACTCAGACACGCTGCGACGCAGAGACTTTGAGACGCAGAGACTCAGAGACTCTGAGACTCTGAGACGCAAAGGCGCAGAGACGCTGAGACGCTGAGACTCTGAGACGCAGACACTCTGAGACGCAGAGACTCTGAGACTCTGAGACGCAGAGACACTGAGACGCACAGACTCTGAATCGCAGAGACACTGAGATGCAGAGACACTGAGACGTGGAGACTCTGAGACGCAGAGACTCTGACACGCCGAGACTCTGAGACTCTGAGATGCTGAGACACCGAGACGCAGAGACTCTGAGACTCTGAGACGCCGAGACACTGAGACGCAGAGACACTGAGACGCAGAGACTCTGAGACGCAGAGACACTGAGACGCAGTGACTCTGAGACGCAGTGACACTGAGACGCAGACACTCTGCGATGCAGAGACGGAGAGACTCTTAGACGCAGAGACACTGAGACGCAGAGACTCTGAGACGCAGAGACACTGAGACGCAGAGACTCTGAGACGCAGTGACACTGAGACGCAGGCACTCTGCGATGCAGAGACGGAGAGACTCTGAGACGCAGAGACACTGAGATGCAGAGACTCTGAGACGCCGAGACACTGAGACGCAGAGACACTGAGATGCAGAGACTCTAAGACGCAGAGAAGCAGAGACATTGAGATGCAGAGACGCTGAGACACAGAGACTCTGAGATGCAGAGACACTGAGACGCAGAGACTCTGAGACGCAGAGACACTGAGACGCTGAGACTCTGAGAATGCAGAGACACTGAGACGCAGAGACACTGAGACGCAGAGACTCTGAGACGCTGATACTCTGAGGCGTAGAGACGCAGAGACTCTGAGACGCAGAGAGACTGAGACGCAGAGACTCTGAGATGCAGAGACATTGAGACGCAGAGAGACTGAGACGCAGAGACTCTGAGACGCAGAGACACTCTGGCGCAAAGACTCTGAGACGCAGAGACACTGAGACGCAGAGAATCTGAGACGCAGAGACACTGAGACGCAGAGACGCAGAGACTTTGAGACGCTGAGACGCAGAGACACTGAGACGCAAAGACTTTGAGACACAGAGATGCAGTGACACTGAGACGCAGAGACTCTGTGACGCAGAGACGGAGAGACTCTGAGACGCAGAGACACTGAGACGCAGAGACTCTGAGACGCAGAGACTCTGAGACGCAGAGACGCTGAGACACAGAGACTCTGAGACACAGAGACACTGAGACGCTGAGACTCTGAGACGCAGAAACACTGAGACGCAGAGACACTGAGATGCTGAGACTCTGAGACGCAGAGACACTGAGACGCAGAGACGCTGAGACGCTGAGACACTGAGACGCAGAGACGCTGAGACGCTGAGACTCTGCGACGCAGAGACTATGAGACGCTGAGACTCTGAGACGCTGAGACTCCGAGACGCAGAGACACTGAGACGCAGAGACACTGAGACACAGAGACGGAGAGACCCTGAGACGCAGAGACACAGAGACGCAGAGACTCTGAGACGCAGAGACACTGAGACGCAGAGATGCAGTGACACTGAGACGCAGAGACTCTGTGACGCAGAGACGGAGAGACTCTGAGACGCAGAGACACTGAGACGCAGAGACTCTGAGACACAGAGACACTGAGACGCTGAGACTCTGAGACGCAGAAACACTGAGACGCAGAGACACTGAGATGCTGAGACTCTGAGACGCAGAGACACTGAGACACAGAGACGCGGAGACGCTGAGACACTGAGACGCAGAGACGCTGAGACGCTGAGACTCTGCGACGCAGAGACTCTGAGACGCTGAGACTCCGAGACGCAGAGACACTGAGACGCAGAGACACTGAGACACAGAGACGGAGAGACCCTGAGACGCAGAGACACAGAGACGCAGAGACTCAGAGACGCAGAGACACTGAGACGTAGAGACTCTGAGACACAGAGACACTGAGACGCAGAGACTCTGAGTCGCAGAGACTGTGAGACGCAGAGACTCTGAGATGCAGAGACTCTGAGATGCAGCGACTCTGAGACGCCGAGACACTGAGACGCAGAGACTCTGAGACGCAGAGAAACTGAGACGCAGAGCCTCTGAGACGCTGAGACTCTGAGACGCAGAAACACTGAGACGCAGAGACACTGAGATGCTGAGACTCTGAGACGCAGAGACACTGAGACGCAGAGACGCTGAGACGCTGAGACACTGAGACGCAGAGACGCTGAGACTCTGCGACGCAGAGACACTGAGATGCTGAGACTCTGAGACGCAGAGACACTGAGACGCAGAGACGCTGAGACGCAGAGACACTGAGACGCAGAGACGCTGAGACGCTGAGACACTGAGACGCAGAGACTCTGAGACGCTGAGACTCCGAGACGCAGAGACACTGAGACGCAGAGAAACTGAGACACAGAGACGGAGAGACCCTGAGACGCAGAGACACAGAGACGCAGAGACTCTGAGACGCAGAGACACTGAGACGCAGAGACTCTGAGACACAGAGACACTGAGACGCAGAGACTCTGAAACGCAGAGACTCTGAGACACAGAGACACTGAGACGCAGAGACTCTGAGTCGCAGAGACGGTGAGACGCAGAGACTCTGAGATGCAGAGACTCTGAGATGCAGCGACTCTGAGACGCCGAGACACTGAGACGCAGAGACTCTGAGACGCAGAGAAACTGAGACGCAGAGCCTCTGAGACGCTGAGACTCTGAGACGCAGAGACACTGAGACGCAGAGACTCTGAGACGCAGAGACACTGAGACGCAGAGACTCTGAGACGGAGAGACTCTGAGACGCAGGGACACTGAGACGCAGAGACTCTGAGACGCAGAGACACTGAGTCGCAGAGACTCTGAGACGCAGTGACACTGAGACGCAGAGACTCTGAGACGCAGAGACTCTGTGACACGGAAACACTGTGACGCAGAGACCATGAGATGCAGAGACACTAAGACGCAGGCACGCAGAGACGCAGAGACACTGAGACGCAGGGACGCAGAGACACAGAGACTCTGAAACGCAGAGACATTGAGACGCAGAGACACTGAGACGCTGTGACTCTGAGACACAGAGACACTGACACGCAGAGACTCTGAGACGCAGAGAAACTGAGACGAGCGACACTGAGACGCAGAGACACTGAGACGCAGTGACTCTGAGACGCAGAGACTCCGAGGCGCAGAGACACTGAGACGAGAGACACTGAGACGCAGAGACTCTGAGACGCAGAGACTCTGAGACGCAGAGACACTGAGACGAGAGACACTGAGACGCAGAGACTCTGAGACGCAGAGACTCTGAGACGCAGAGACACTGAGAACCAGAGACACTGAGACGCAGAGACACTGAGAACCAGAGACTCTGTGACGCAGAGACTATGAGACGCAGAGGCTCTGTGACACGTAAACACTGAGACGCAGAGACCATGAGATGCAGACACACTAAGACGCAGGCACGCAGAGACGCAGAGAAACTGAAACGAGAGACACTGAGACGCAGAGTCACTGAGACGCAGAGACTCTGAGACGCAGAGACACTGAGACGAGAGACACTGAGACGCAGAGACTCTGAGACGAGAGACTCCGAGGCGCAGAGACTCTGAGACGCAGAGACACTGAGACGAGAGACACTGAGACGCAGAGACTCTGAGACGCGGAGACACTGAGACGAGAGACACTGAGACGCAGAGACTCTGAGACGCAGAGACTCCGAGACACTGAGACGCAGAGACTCTGAGACACAGAGACTCTGAGACGCAGAGACTTTGAGACACAGAGACACTGAGACGAGAGACACTGAGACGCAGAGACTCTGAGACGCAGAGAAGCTGAGACGCAGAGACTCTGAGACGCAGAGACACTGAGACGAGAGACACTGAGACGCAGAGACTCTGAGACGCAGAGACTCCGAGACACTGAGACGCAGAGACTCTGAGACGCAGAGACTCTGAGACGCAGAGACTCTGAGACGCAGAGACTTTGAGACACAGAGACGCAGAGACTCTGAGACGCAGAGACTCTGAGACGCAGAGACTCCGAGACACTGAGACGCAGAGACTCTGAGACGCAGAGACTCTGAGACGCAGAGACTCTGAGACGCAGAGACTCCGAGACACTGAGACGCAGAGACTCTGAGACGCAGAGACTCTGAGACGCAGAGACTCTGAGACGCAGAGACACTGAGACGCAGAGACTCTGAGACGCTGAGACACAGACACACTGAGGCACAGAAACTCTGAGACGCAGAGACTAGGACATGCAGTGACTCTGAGACGCTGAGACTGAGACGCAGAGAATCTGAGTCGCACAGACTGAGACGCCGAGACGCTGAGAGACAGAGACTCTGAGATGCAGAGACTGTGACGCAGAGACTCTGAGATGCTGAGACTCTGAGACGCAGAGACTGAGATGCAGAGACTCTGAGATGCTGAGACTCTGAGACGCAGAGACTGAGACGCAGAGACTCTGAGATGCTGAGATGCAGACACGCTGAGACTCAGACACGCTGCGACGCAGAGACTTTGAGACGCAGAGACTCAGAGACTCTGAGACTCTGAGACGCAAAGGCGCAGAGACGCTGAGACGCTGAGACTCTGAGACGCAGACACTCTGAGACGCAGAGACTCTGAGACTCTGAGACGCAGAGACACTGAGACGCACAGACTCTGAATCGCAGAGACACTGAGATGCAGAGACACTGAGACGTGGAGACTCTGAGACGCAGAGACTCTGACACGCCGAGACTCTGAGACTCTGAGATGCTGAGACACCGAGACGCAGAGACTCTGAGACTCTGAGACGCCGAGACACTGAGACGCAGAGACACTGAGACGCAGAGACTCTGAGACGCAGAGACACTGAGACGCAGTGACTCTGAGACGCAGTGACACTGAGACGCAGACACTCTGCGATGCAGAGACGGAGAGACTCTTAGACGCAGAGACACTGAGACGCAGAGACTCTGAGACGCAGAGACACTGAGACGCAGAGACTCTGAGACGCAGTGACACTGAGACGCAGGCACTCTGCGATGCAGAGACGGAGAGACTCTGAGACGCAGAGACACTGAGATGCAGAGACTCTGAGACGCCGAGACACTGAGACGCAGAGACACTGAGATGCAGAGACTCTAAGACGCAGAGAAGCAGAGACATTGAGATGCAGAGACGCTGAGACACAGAGACTCTGAGATGCAGAGACACTGAGACGCAGAGACTCTGAGACGCAGAGACACTGAGACGCTGAGACTCTGAGAATGCAGAGACACTGAGACGCAGAGACACTGAGACGCAGAGACTCTGAGACGCTGATACTCTGAGGCGTAGAGACGCAGAGACTCTGAGACGCAGAGAGACTGAGACGCAGAGACTCTGAGATGCAGAGACATTGAGACGCAGAGAGACTGAGACGCAGAGACTCTGAGACGCAGAGACACTCTGGCGCAAAGACTCTGAGACGCAGAGACACTGAGACGCAGAGAATCTGAGACGCAGAGACACTGAGACGCAGAGACGCAGAGACTTTGAGACGCTGAGACGCAGAGACACTGAGACGCAAAGACTTTGAGACGCAGAGATGCAGTGACACTGAGACGCAGAGACTCTGTGACGCAGAGACGGAGAGACTCTGAGACGCAGAGACACTGAGACGCAGAGACTCTGAGACGCAGAGACTCTGAGACGCAGAGACGCTGAGACACAGAGACTCTGAGACACAGAGACACTGAGACGCTGAGACTCTGAGACGCAGAAACACTGAGACGCAGAGACACTGAGATGCTGAGACTCTGAGACGCAGAGACACTGAGACGCAGAGACGCTGAGACGCTGAGACACTGAGACGCAGAGACGCTGAGACGCTGAGACTCTGCGACGCAGAGACTATGAGACGCTGAGACTCTGAGACGCTGAGACTCCGAGACGCAGAGACACTGAGACGCAGAGACACTGAGACACAGAGACGGAGAGACCCTGAGACGCAGAGACACAGAGACGCAGAGACTCTGAGACGCAGAGACACTGAGACGCAGAGATGCAGTGACACTGAGACGCAGAGACTCTGTGACGCAGAGACGGAGAGACTCTGAGACGCAGAGACACTGAGACGCAGAGACTCTGAGACACAGAGACACTGAGACGCTGAGACTCTGAGACGCAGAAACACTGAGACGCAGAGACACTGAGATGCTGAGACTCTGAGACGCAGAGACACTGAGACACAGAGACGCGGAGACGCTGAGACACTGAGACGCAGAGACGCTGAGACGCTGAGACTCTGCGACGCAGAGACTCTGAGACGCTGAGACTCCGAGACGCAGAGACACTGAGACGCAGAGACACTGAGACACAGAGACGGAGAGACCCTGAGACGCAGAGACACAGAGACGCAGAGACTCAGAGACGCAGAGACACTGAGACGTAGAGACTCTGAGACACAGAGACACTGAGACGCAGAGACTCTGAGTCGCAGAGACTGTGAGACGCAGAGACTCTGAGATGCAGAGACTCTGAGATGCAGCGACTCTGAGACGCCGAGACACTGAGACGCAGAGACTCTGAGACGCAGAGAAACTGAGACGCAGAGCCTCTGAGACGCTGAGACTCTGAGACGCAGAGACACTGAGACGCAGAGACTCTGAGACGCAGAGACACTGAGACGCAGAGACTCTGAGACGGAGAGACTCTGAGACGCAGGGACACTGAGACGCAGAGACTCTGAGACGCAGAGACACTGAGACGCAGAGACTCTGAGACGCAGAGACACTGAGACGCAGAGACTCTGAGACGCAGTGACACTGAGACGCAGACACTCTGCGATGCAGAGACGGAGAGACTCTGAGACGCAGAGACACTGAGACGCAGAGACTCTGAGACGCAGAGACACTAAGACGCAGAGACATTGAGACGCAGAGACTCTGAGACGCAGAGACACTGAGACGCAGAGACTCTGAGACGCAGAGACACTGAGACGCAGAGACACTGAGACGCAGTGACACTGAGACGCAGACACTCTGCGATGCAGAGACGGAGAGACTCTTAGACGCAGAGACACTGAGACGCAGAGACTCTGAGACGCAGAGACACTGAGACGCAGAGACACTGAGACGCAGTGACACTGAGACGCAGACACTCTGCGATGCAGAGACGGAGAGACTCTGAGACGCAGAGACACTGAGATGCAGAGACTCTGAGACGCCGAGACACTGAGACGCAGAGACACTGAGATGCAGAGACTCTGAGACGCCGAGACATTGAGACGCACAGACTCTAAGACGCAGAGAAGCAGAGACATTGAGATGCAGAGACGCTGAGACACAGAGACTCTGAGACGCAGAGACACTGAGACGCAGAGACACTGAGACGCAGAGACACTGAGACGCTGAGACTCTGAGAATGCAGAGACACTGAGACGCAGAGACACTGAGACGCAGAGACTCTGAGACGCTGATACTCTGAGGCGTAGAGACGTAGAGACTCTGTGACGCAGGGACACTGAGACGCAGAGACTCTGAGACGCAGAGAGACTGAGACGCAGAGACTCTGAGACGCAGAGACATTGAGACGCAGAGAGACTGAGACGCAGAGACTCTGAGACGCAGAGACACTCTGGCGCAAAGACTCTGAGACACAGAGACGCAGAGACTTTGAGACGCTGAGACGCAGAGACACTGAGACGCAAAGACTTTGAGACGCAGAGATGCAGTGACACTGAGACGCAGAGACTCTGTGACGCAGAGACGGAGAGACTCTGAGACGCAGAGACACTGAGACGCAGAGACTCTGAGACGCAGAGACACGGAGACGCACAGACTCTGAGACGCAGAGAAGCAGAGACATTGAGACGCAGAGACGCTGAGACGCAGAGACTCTTAGACGCAGAGACGCTGAGACACAGAGACTCTGAGACGCAGAGACACTGAGACGCAGAGACTCTGAGACGGAGAGACTCTGAGACGCAGGGACACTGAGACGCAGAGACTCTGAGACGCAGAGACACTGAGTCGCAGAGACTCTGAGACGCAGTGACACTGAGACGCAGAGACTCTGAGACGCTGAGACACTGAGATGCAGAGACTCTAAGACGCAGAGAAGCAGAGACATTGAGATGCAGAGACGCTGAGACACAGAGACTCTGAGACGCAGAGACACTGAGACGCAGAGACTCTGAGACGCAGAGAGACTGAGACGCAGAGACTCTGAGATGCAGAGACATTGAGACGCAGAGTGACTGAGACGCAGAGACTCTGAGACGCAGAGACACTCTGGCGCAAAGACTCTGAGACGCAGAGACACTGAGACGCAGAGAATCTGAGACGCAGAGACACTGAGACGCAGAGACGCAGAGACTTTGAGACGCTGAGACGCAGAGACACTGAGACGCAAAGACTTTGAGACGCAGAGATGCAGTGACACTGAGACGCAGAGACTCTGTGACGCAGAGACGGAGAGACTCTGAGACGCAGAGACACTGAGACGCAGAGACTCTGAGACGCAGAGACTCTGAGACGCAGAGACGCTGAGACACAGAGACTCTGAGACACAGAGACACTGAGACGCTGAGACTCTGAGACGCAGAAACACTGAGACGCAGAGACACTGAGATGCTGAGACTCTGAGACGCAGAGACACTGAGACGCAGAGACGCTGAGACGCTGAGACACTGAGACGCAGAGACGCTGAGACGCTGAGACTCTGCGACGCAGAGACTATGAGACGCTGAGACTCTGAGACGCTGAGACTCCGAGACGCAGAGACACTGAGACGCAGAGACACTGAGACACAGAGACGGAGAGACCCTGAGACGCAGAGACACAGAGACGCAGAGACTCTGAGACGCAGAGACACTGAGACGCAGAGACTCTGAGACACAGAGACACTGAGACGCAGAGACTCTGAGACGCAGAGACACTGAGACACAGAGACACTGAGACGCAGAGACTCTGAGTCGCAGAGACTGTGAGACGCAGAGACTCTGAGATGCAGCGACTCTGAGACGCCGAGACACTGAGACGCAGAGACTCTGAGACGCAGAGAAACTGAGACGCAGAGCCTCTGAGACGCTGAGACTCTGAGACGCAGAGACACTGAGACGCAGAGACTCTGAGACGGAGAGACTCTGAGACGCAGGGACACTGAGACGCAGAGACTCTGAGACGCAGAGACACTGAGTCGCAGAGACTCTGAGACGCAGTGACACTGAGACGCAGAGACTCTGAGACGCAGAGACTCTGTGACACGGAAACACTGTGACGCAGAGACCATGAGATGCAGAGACACTAAGACGCAGGCACGCAGAGACGCAGAGACACTGAGACGCAGGGACGCAGAGACACAGAGACTCTGAAACGCAGAGACATTGAGACGCAGAGACACTGAGACGCTGTGACTCTGAGACACAGAGACACTGAGACGCAGAGACTCTGAGACGCAGAGAAACTGAGACGAGAGACACTGAGACGCAGAGACACTGAGACGCAGAGACTCTGAGACGCAGAGACTCCGAGGCGCAGAGACACTGAGACGAGAGACACTGAGACGCAGAGACTCTGAGACGCAGAGACTCTGAGACGCAGAGACACTGAGACGAGAGACACTGAGACGCAGAGACTCTGAGACGCAGAGACACTGAGACGAGAGACACTGAGACGCAGAGACTCTGAGACGCAGAGACACTGAGACGAGAGACACTGAGACGCAGAGACTCTGAGACGCAGAGAAACTGAGACGAGAGACACTGAGACGCAGAAACACTGAGACTCTGAGACGCCGAGACACTGAGACGCAGAGACTCTGAGACGCAGAGACACTGAGAACCAGAGACACTGAGATGCAGAGACACTGAGAACCAGAGACTCTGTGACGCAGAGACTATGAGACGCAGAGGCTCTGTGACACGTAAACACTGAGACGCAGAGACCATGAGATGCAGAGACACTAAGACGCAGGCACGCAGAGACGCAGAGAAACTGAGACGAGAGACACTGAGACGCAGAGTCACTGAGACGCAGAGACTCTGAGACGCAGAGACACTGAGACGAGAGACACTGAGACGCAGAGACTCTGAGACGAGAGACTCCGAGGCGCAGAGACTCTGAGACGCAGAGACACTGAGACGAGAGACACTGAGACGCAGAGACTCTGAGACGCAGAGACACTGAGACGAGAGACACTGAGACGCAGAGACTCTGAGACGCAGAGACTCCGAGACACTGAGACGCAGAGGCTCTGAGACGCAGAGACTCTGAGACGCAGAGACTTTGAGACACAGAGACACTGAGACGAGAGACACTGAGACGCAGAGACTCTGAGACGCAGAGAAGCTGAGAC
The DNA here is from genome assembly GCF_965287045.1 of Carcharhinus amblyrhynchos. Taxonomy (NCBI): domain Eukaryota; kingdom Metazoa; phylum Chordata; class Chondrichthyes; order Carcharhiniformes; family Carcharhinidae; genus Carcharhinus; species Carcharhinus amblyrhynchos. Next base: position 155,376 of record NW_027650002.1, read on the forward strand.
GCAGAGACTCTGAGACGCAGAGACACTGAGACACTGAGACGCAGAGACTCTGAGACGCAGAGACTCTGAGACGCAGAGACTTTGAGACACAGAGACGCAGAGACTCTGAGACGCAGAGACTCCGAGACACTGAGACGCAGAGACTCTGAGACGCAGAGACTCTGAGACGCAGAGACACTGAGACGCAGAGACTCTGAGACGCAGAGACTCTGAGACGCAGAGACTCTGAGACGCAGAGACTCCGAGACACTGAGACGCAGAGACACTGAGACGCAGAGACTCTGAGACGCAGAGACTCCGAGACACTGAGACGCAGAGACTCTGAGACGCAGAGACTCTGAGACGCAGAGACTTTGAGACACAGAGACGCAGAGACTCTGAGACGCAGAGACTCCGAGACACTGAGACGCAGAGACTCTGAGACGCAGAGACTCTGAGACGCAGAGACTTTGAGACACAGAGACTCTGAGACGCAGAGACTCCGAGACACTGAGACGCAGAGACTCTGAGACGCAGAGACTCTGAGACGCAGAGACTCTGAGACGCAGAGACTCTGAGACGCAGAGACTCTGAGACACTGAGACGCAGAGACTCTGAGACGCAGAGACTCTGAGACGCAGAGACACTGAGACGCAGAGACTCTGAGACGCTGAGACACAGACACGCTGAGGCACAGAAACTCTGAGACGCAGAGACTCGGACATGCAGTGACTCTGAGACGCTGAGACTGAGACGCAGAGAATCTGAGTCGCACAGACTGAGACGCCGAGACGCTGAGAGACAGAGACTCTGAGACGCAGAGACTGTGACGCAGAGACTCTGAGATGCTGAGACTCTGAGACGCAGAGACTGAGATGCAGAGACTCTGAGATGCTAAGACTCTGAGACGCAGAGACTGAGACGCAGAGACTCTGAGATGCTGAGATGCAGACACGCTGAGACTCAGACACGCTGCGACGCAGAGACTTTGAGACGCAGAGACTCAGAGACTCTGAGACTCTGAGACGCAAAGGCGCAGAGACGCTGAGACGCTGAGACTCTGAGACGCAGAGACTCTGAGACTGAGACGCACAGACTCTGAGACGCAGAGACACTGAGACGCAGCGACTCTGAATCGCAGAGACACTGAGACGCAGAGACACTGAGACGTGGAGACTCTGAGACGCAGAGACTCTGACATGCCGAGACTCTGAGACTCTGAGATGCTGAGACACCGAGACGCAGAGACTCTGAGACTCTGAGACGCCGAGACACTGAGACGCAGAGACACTGAGACGCAGAGACACTAAGACGCAGAGATTTTGAGACGCAGAGACACTGAGACGCAGAGACTCTGAGACGCCGAGACATTGAGATGCAGAGACTCTGAGACGCCGAGACACTGAGATGCAGAGACACTGAGACGCAGAGACACTGATAACCAGAGACTCTGAGACGCAGAGACTCTGTGACGCAAGGACACTGAGAACCAGAGACTCTGAAATGCAGAGACTCTGTGCCACGGAAACACTGAGATGCAGAGACTCTGAGACGCAGAGACACTGAGACGCAGAGACTCTGAGACGCAGAAACTCTGAGACGCAGAGACACTGAGACGCAGAGACTCTGAGATGCAGAGACATTGAGACGCAGTGACACTGAGACGCAGAGACACTCAGACTCAGAGACGCAGAGACTCTGAGATGCAGAGACTCTGAGACGCAGAGACACTGAGACGCAGAGACTCTGAGACGCAGAGACACTGAGACGCAGAGACTCTGTGACGAAGAGACACTGAGACGCAGAGTCTCTGAGACGCAGAGACACTGAGACGCAGAGACATTGAGACGCAGAGACACTGAGACTCAGTGACACTGAGACGCAGAGACTCTGAGACGCAGTGACACTGAGACGCAGACACTCTGCGATGCAGAGACGGAGAGACTCTGAGACGCAGAGACACTGAGACGCAGAGACTCTGAGACGCAGAGACACTGAGACGCAGAGACTCTGAGACGCAGTGACACTGAGACGCAGACACTCTGCGATGCAGAGACGGAGAGACTCTGAGACGCAGAGACACTGAGACGCAGAGACTCTGAGACGCAGAGACACTAAGACGCAGAGACACTGAGACGCAGAGACTCTGAGACGCAGTGACACTGAGACGCAGACACTCTGCGATGCAGAGACGGAGAGACTCTGAGACGCAGAGACACTGAGATGCAGAGACTCTGAGACGCCGAGACACTGAGACGCAGAGACACTGAGATGCAGAGACTCTAAGACGCAGAGAAGCAGAGACATTGAGATGCAGAGACGCTGAGACACAGAGACTCTGAGACGCAGAGACACTGAGACGCAGAGACACTGAGACGCAGAGACACTGAGACGCTGAGACTCTGAGAATGCAGAGACACTGAGACGCAGAGACACTGAGACGCAGAGACTCTGAGACGCTGATACTCTGAGGCGTAGAGACGTAGAGACTCTGTGACGCAGGGACACTGAGACGCAGAGACTCTGAGACGCAGAGAGACTGAGACGCAGAGACTCTGAGACGCAGAGACATTGAGACGGAGAGAGACTGAGACGCAGAGACTCTGAGACGCAGAGACACTCTGGCGCAAAGACTCTGAGACACAGAGACACTGAGACGCAGAGAATCTGAGACGCAGAGACACTGAGACGCAGAGACGCAGAGACTTTGAGACTTTGAGACGCTGAGACGCAGAGACACTGAGACGCAAAGACTTTGAGACGCAGAGATGCAGTGACACTGAGACGCAGAGACTCTGTGACGCAGAGACATTGAGACGCAGAGACACTGAGACTCAGTGACACTGAGACGCAGAGACTCTGAGACGCAGAGACACTAAGACGCAGAGACATTGAGACGCAGAGACTCTGAGACGCAGAGACACTGAGACGCAGAGACTCTGAGACGCAGTGACACTGAGACGCAGACACTCTGCGATGCAGAGACGGAGAGACTCTTAGACGCAGAGACTCTGAGACGCAGAGACTCTGAGACGCAGAGACATTGAGACGCAGAGACACTGAGACTCAGTGACACTGAGACGCAGAGACTCTGAGACGCAGTGACACTGAGACGCAGACACTCTGCGATGCAGAGACGGAGAGACTCTGAGACGCAGAGACACTGAGACGCAGAGACTCTGAGACGCAGAGACACTGAGACGCAGAGACTCTGAGACGCAGTGACACTGAGACGCAGACACTCTGCGATGCAGAGACGGAGAGACTCTGAGACGCAGAGACACTGAGACGCAGAGACTCTGAGACGCAGAGACACTAAGACGCAGAGACATTGAGACGCAGAGACTCTGAGACGCAGAGACACTGAGACGCAGAGACTCTGAGACGCAGACACTCTGCGATGCAGAGACGGAGAGACTCTGAGACGCAGAGACACTGAGACGCAGAGACACTGAGACGCAGTGACACTGAGACGCAGACACTCTGCGATGCAGAGACGGAGAGACTCTTAGACGCAGAGACACTGAGACGCAGAGACTCTGAGACGCAGAGACACTGAGACGCAGAGACACTGAGACGCAGTGACACTGAGACGCAGACACTCTGCGATGCAGAGACGGAGAGACTCTGAGACGCAGAGACACTGAGATGCAGAGACTCTGAGACGCCGAGACACTGAGACGCAGAGACACTGAGATGCAGAGACTCTGAGACGCCGAGACATTGAGACGCACAGACTCTAAGACGCAGAGAAGCAGAGACATTGAGATGCAGAGACGCTGAGACACAGAGACTCTGAGACGCAGAGACACTGAGACGCAGAGACACTGAGACGCAGAGACACTGAGACGCTGAGACTCTGAGAATGCAGAGACACTGAGACGCAGAGACACTGAGACGCAGAGACTCTGAGACGCTGATACTCTGAGGCGTAGAGACGTAGAGACTCTGTGACGCAGGGACACTGAGACGCAGAGACTCTGAGACGCAGAGAGACTGAGACGCAGAGACTCTGAGACGCAGAGACATTGAGACGCAGAGAGACTGAGACGCAGAGACTCTGAGACGCAGAGACACTCTGGCGCAAAGACTCTGAGACACAGAGACGCAGAGACTTTGAGACGCTGAGACGCAGAGACACTGAGACGCAAAGACTTTGAGACGCAGAGATGCAGTGACACTGAGACGCAGAGACTCTGTGACGCAGAGACGGAGAGACTCTGAGACGCAGAGACACTGAGACGCAGAGACTCTGAGACGCAGAGACACGGAGACGCACAGACTCTGAGACGCAGAGAAGCAGAGACATTGAGACGCAGAGACGCTGAGACGCAGAGACTCTTAGACGCAGAGACGCTGAGACACAGAGACTCTGAGACACAGAGACACTGAGACGCTGAGACTCTGAGACGCAGAAACACTGAGACGCAGAGACACTGAGATGCTGAGACTCTGAGACGCAGAGACACTGAGACACAGAGACGCGGAGACGCTGAGACACTGAGACGCAGAGACGCTGAGACGCTGAGACTCTGCGACGCAGAGACTCTGAGACGCTGAGACTCCGAGACGCAGAGACACTGAGACGCAGAGACACTGAGACACAGAGACGGAGAGACCCTGAGACGCAGAGACACAGAGACGCAGAGACTCAGAGACGCAGAGACACTGAGACGTAGAGACTCTGAGACACAGAGACACTGAGACGCAGAGACTCTGAGTCGCAGAGACTGTGAGACGCAGAGACTCTGAGATGCAGAGACTCTGAGATGCAGCGACTCTGAGACGCCGAGACACTGAGACGCAGAGACTCTGAGACGCAGAGAAACTGAGACGCAGAGCCTCTGAGACGCTGAGACTCTGAGACGCAGAGACACTGAGACGCAGAGACTCTGAGACGCAGAGACACTGAGACGCAGAGACTCTGAGACGGAGAGACTCTGAGACGCAGGGACACTGAGACGCAGAGACTCTGAGACGCAGAGACACTGAGACGCAGAGACTCTGAGACGCAGTGACACTGAGATGCAGAGACTCTGAGACGCAGAGACTCTGTGACACGGAAACACTGTGACGCAGAGACCATGAGATGCAGAGACACTAAGACGCAGGCACGCAGAGACGCAGAGACACTGAGACGCAGGGACGCAGAGACACAGAGACTCTGAAACGCAGAGACATTGAGACGCAGAGACACTGAGACGCTGTGACTCTGAGACACAGAGACACTGACACGCAGAGACTCTGAGACGCAGAGAAACTGAGACGAGAGACACTGAGACGCAGAGACACTGAGACGCAGAGACTCTGAGACGCAGAGACTCCGAGGCGCAGAGACACTGAGACGAGAGACACTGAGACGCAGAGACTCTGAGACGCAGAGACTCTGAGACGCAGAGACACTGAGACGAGAGACACTGAGACGCAGAGACTCTGAGACGCAGAGACACTGAGACGAGAGACACTGAGACGCAGAGACTCTGAGACGCAGAGACACTGAGACGAGAGACACTGAGACGCAGAGACTCTGAGACGCAGAGAAACTGAGACGAGAGACACTGAGACGCAGAAACACTGTGACTCTGAGACGCCGAGACACTGAGAACCAGAGACACTGAGACGCAGAGACACTGAGAACCAGAGACTCTGTGACGCAGAGACTATGAGACGCAGAGGCTCTGTGACACGTAAACACTGAGATGCAGAGACCATGAGATGCAGAGACACTAAGACGCAGGCACGCAGAGACGCAGAGAAACTGAGACGAGAGACACTGAGACGCAGAGTCACTGAGACGCAGAGACTCTGAGACGCAGAGACACTGAGACGAGAGACACTGAGACGCAGAGACTCTGAGACGAGAGACTCCGAGGCGCAGAGACTCTGAGACGCAGAGACACTGAGACGAGAGACACTGAGACGCAGAGACTCTGAGACGCAGAGACACTGAGACGAGAGACACTGAGACGCAGAGACTCTGAGACGCAGAGACTCCGAGACACTGAGACGCAGAGACTCTGAGACGCAGAGACTCTGAGACGCAGAGACTTTGAGACACAGAGACACTGAGACGAGAGACACTGAGACGCAGAGACTCTGAGACGCAGAGAAGCTGAGACGCAGAGACTCTGAGACGCAGAGACACTGAGACGAGAGACACTGAGACGCAGAGACTCTGAGACGCAGAGACTCCGAGACACTGAGACGCAGAGACTCTGAGACGCAGAGACTCTGAGACGCAGAGACTTTGAGACACAGAGACGCAGAGACTCTGAGACGCAGAGACTCTGAGACGCAGAGACTCCGAGACACTGAGACGCAGAGACTCTGAGACGCAGAGAATCTGAGACGCAGAGACTCCGAGACACTGAGACGCAGAGACTCTGAGACGCAGAGACTCTGAGACGCAGAGACACTGAGACGCAGAGACACTGAGACGCAGAGACTCTGAGACGCTGAGACACAGACACGCTGAGGCACAGAAACTCTGAGACGCAGAGACTCGGACATGCAGTGACTCTGAGACGCTGAGACTGAGACGCAGAGAATCTGAGTCGCACAGACTGAGACGCCGAGACGCTGAGAGACAGAGACTCTGAGACGCAGAGACTGTGACGCGGAGACTCTGAGATGCTGAGACTCTGAGACGCAGAGACTGAGATGCAGAGACTCTGAGATGCTGAGACTCTGAGACGCAGAGACTGAGACGCAGAGACTCTGAGATGCTGAGATGCAGACACGCTGAGACTCAGACACGCTGCGACGCAGAGACTTTGAGACGCAGAGACTCAGAGACTCTGAGACTCTGAGACGCAAAGGCGCAGAGACGCTGAGACGCTGAGACTCTGAGACGCAGACACTCTGAGACGCAGAGACTCTGAGACTCTGAGACGCAGAGACACTGAGACGCACAGACTCTGAGACGCAGAGACACTGAGACGCAGCGACTCTGAATCGCAGAGACACTGAGACGCAGAGACACTGAGACGTGGAGACTCTGAGACGCAGAGACTCTGACACGCCGAGACTCTGAGACTCTGAGATGCTGAGACACCGAGACGCAGAGACTCTGAGACTCTGAGACGCCGAGACACTGAGACGCAGAGACACTGAGACGCAGAGACTCTGAGACGCAGTGACACTGAGACGCAGAGACTCTGAGACGCAGTGACACTGAGACGCTGAGACTCTGAGACGCAGAGTCGCAGAGACTATGAGACTTTGAGACTCTCAGACGCAGAGACACTGAGACACAGAGACTCTGAGACGCTGAGACTCTGAGACGCAGAGACACTGAGACGCAGAGACTCTGAGACGCTGAGACTCTGAGGCGCAGAGACACTGAGACGCAGAGACACTGAAACGCAGAGACTCTGAGATGCAGAGACATTGAGACGCAGTGACACTGAGACGCAGAGACATTGAGACGCAGAGACTCTGAGACACAGACACCCTGAGACGCAAAGACTCTGAGACGCAGAGACGCAGTGACATTCAGAGACGGAGAGACGGAGAGACACTGAGACGCAGAGACACTGAGACGCAGAGACTCTGAGACGCAGAGACACTGAGACGCACAGACTCTGAGCCGCAGAGTCGCAGAGACTATGAGACTTTGAGACTCTCAGACGCAGAGACACTGAGACGCAGAGACTCTGAGACGCTGAGACTCTGAGACGGAGAGACACTGAGACGCTGAGACTCTGAGACGCAGAGTCGCAGAGACTATGAGACTTTGAGACTCTCAGACACAGAGACTCTGAGACGCTGAGACTCTGAGACGCAGAGACACTGAGACGCAGAGACACTGAGACGCTGAGACTCTGAGACACAGAGTCGCAGAGACTATGAGACTTTGAGACTCTCAGACACAGAGACTCTGAGATGCTGAGACTCTGAGGCGCAGAGACACTGAAACGCAGAGACTCTGAGATGCAGAGACATTGAGACGCAGTGACACTGAGACGCAGAGACATTGAGACGCAGAGACTCTGAGACACAGACACCCTGAGACGCAAAGACTCTGAGACGCAGAGACGCAGTGACATTGAGAGACGGAGAGACGGAGAGACACTGAGACGCAGAGACACTGAGACGCAGAGACTCTGAGACGCAGAGACACTGAGACGCACAGACTCTGAGACGCAGAGTCGCAGAGACTATGAGACTTTGAGACTCTCAGACGCAGAGACACTGAGACGCAGAGACTCTGAGACGCTGAGACTCTGAGACGCAGAGACACTGAGACGCAGAGACTCTGAGACGCTGAGACTCTGAGGCGCAGAGACACTGAGACGCAGAGACGCTGAGACGCTGAGACTCTGAGGCACAGACACACTGAGACGCAGAGACTCTGAGACGCAGAGACACTGAGACGCAGAGACTCTGAGACGCTGAGACGCTGAGACTCTGAGACGCAGTGAAACTGAGACTCAGAGACTCTGAGACGCTGAGACTCTGAGGCGCAGAGAGACTGAGATGCAGAGACGCAGAGACTCTGAGACGCCGAGACACTGTGACGGAGAGACTCTGAGACGCAGAGACACTGAGACGCAGAGACTCTGAGACGCAGTGACAATGAGACGCAGAGACTCTGAGACGCAGAGACTCTGAGACGCAGTGACACTGAGACGCAGAGACTCTGAGACACAGAGACACTGAGAACCAGAGACTCTGTGACACGGAAACACTGAGACGCAGAGACCATGAGATGCAGAGACACTAAGACGCAGGCACGCAGAGACGCAGAGACACTGAGAAGCAGGGACGCAGAGACACAGAGACTCTGAAATGCAGAGACTCTGAGACGCATAAACTCTGAGACGCAGAGAGACTGAGACGCAGAGACTCTGAGACGCAGAGACACTGTGGCGCAAAGACTCTGAGATGCAGAGACACTGACACGCAGAGACACTGAGACGCAGAGTCTCTGAGACGAGAGACACAGAGACGGAGAGACCCTGAGACGCAGAGGCACTAAGACGCAGAGACTCTGAGACGAGAGACACTGAGACGCAGCGACTCTGAGACTCTGAGACGCCGAGACACTGAGACGCAGAGAGTCTGAGACTCAAAGACGCCGAGACACTGAGACGCAGAGACACTGGGACTCTGAGACTCTGAGACGCAGAGACACTGAGACGCACAGACTCTGAGACGCAGAGACACTGAGACGCAGCGACTCTGAATCGCAGAGACACTGAGACGTGGAGACTCTGAGACGCAGAGACTCTGACACGCCGAGACTCTGAGACTCTGAGATGCTGAGACACCGAGACGCAGAGACTCTGAGACTCTGAGACGCCGAGACACTGAGACGCAGAGACACTGAGACGCAGAGACTCTGAGACGCAGTGACACTGAGACGCAGAGACTCTGAGACGCAGAGTCGCAGAGACTATGAGACTTTGAGACTCTCAGACGCAGAGACACTGAGACACAGAGACTCTGAGACGCTGAGACTCTGAGACGCAGAGACACTGAGACGCAGAGACTCTGAGACGCTGAGACTCTGAGGCGCAGAGTCACTGAGACGCAGAGACTCTGAGACGAGAGACTCCGAGGCGCAGAGACTCTGAGACGCAGAGACTCTGAGACGCAGAGACTCTGAGACGCAGAGACACTGAGACGAGAGACACTGAGACGCAGAGACTCTGAGACGCAGAGACACTGAGACGAGAGACACTGAGACGCAGAGACTCTGAGACGCAGAGACTCCGAGACACTGAGACGCAGAGACTCTGAGACGCAGAGACTCTGAGACGCAGAGACTTTGAGACACAGAGACACTGAGACGAGAGACACTGAGACGCAGAGACTCTGAGACGCAGAGAAGCTGAGACGCAGAGACTCTGAGACGCAGAGACACTGAGACGAGAGACACTGAGACGCAGAGACTCTGAGACGCAGAGACTCCGAGACACTGAGACGCAGAGACTCTGAGACGCAGAGACTCTGAGACGCAGAGACTCTGAGACGCAGAGACTCCGAGACACTGAGACGCAGAGACTCTGAGACGCAGAGACTCTGAGACGCAGAGACTCCGAGACGCTGAGACGCAGAGACTCTGAGACGCAGAGACTCTGAGACGCAGAGACACTGAGACGCAGAGACACTGAGACGCAGAGACTCTGAGACGCTGAGACACAGACACGCTGAGGCACAGAAACTCTGAGACGCAGAGACTCGGACATGCAGTGACTCTGAGACGCTGAGACTGAGACGCAGAGAATCTGAGTCGCACAGACTGAGACGCCGAGACGCTGAGAGACAGAGACTCTGAGACGCAGAGACTGTGACGCAGAGACTCTGAGATGCTGAGACTCTGAGACGCAGAGACTGAGATGCAGAGACTCTGAGATGCTGAGACTCTGAGACGCAGAGACTGAGACGCAGAGACTCTGAGATGCTGAGACTCTGAGACGCAGAGACTGAGACGCAGAGACTCTGAGATGCTGAGATGCAGACACGCTGAGACTCAGACACGCTGCGACGCAGAGACTTTGAGACGCAGAGACTCAGAGACTCTGAGACGCAAAGGCGCAGAGACGCTGAGACGCTGAGACTCTGAGACGCAGACACTCTGAGACGCAGAGACTCTGAGACTCTGAGACGCAGAGACACTGAGACGCACAGACTCTGAGACGCAGAGACACTGAGACGCAGCGACTCTGAATCGCAGAGACACTGAGACGCAGAGACACTGAGACGTGGAGACTCTGAGACGCAGAGACTCTGACACGCCGAGACTCTGAGACTCTGAGACGCAGAGACACTGAGACGCTGAGACTCTGAATCGCAGAGACACTGAGACGCAGAGACACTGAGACGCAGCGACTCTGAATCGCAGAGACACTGAGACGCAGAGACACTGAGACGCTGAGACTCTGAATCGCAGAGACACTGAGACGCAGAGACTCTGAATCGCAGAGACACTGAGACGCAGAGACTCTGAGACGCTGAGACTCTGAGACGCAGAGACACTGAGACGCAGAGACTCTGAGACGCAGAGACACTGAGACGCAGAGACACTGAGACGCAGAGACTCTGAGACGCAGCGACTCTGAATCGCAGAGACACTGAGACGCAGAGACTCTGAGACGCAGAGACACTGAGACGCAGAGACACAGAGACACTGAGACGCAGAGACACTGAGACGCTGAGACTCTGAGACGCAGCGACTCTGAATCGCAGAGACACTGAGACGCAGAGACACTGAGACGCAGAGACTCTGAGACGCTGAGACTCTGAGACGCAGAGACACTGAGACGCAGAGACTCTGAGACGCTGAGACTCTGAGACGCAGAGACTCTGAATCGCAGAGACACTGAGACGCAGAGACACTGAGACGCAGAGACTCTGAGACGCTGAGACTCTGAGACGCAGAGACACTGAGACGCAGAGACACTGAGACGCTGAGACTCTGAGACACAGAGTCGCAGAGACTATGAGACTTTGAGACTCTCAGACACAGAGACTCTGAGATGCTGAGACTCTGTGGCGCAGAGACACTGAAACGCAGAGACTCTGAGATGCAGAGACATTGAGACGCAGTGACACTGAGACGCAGAGACATTGAGACGCAGAGACTCTGAGACACAGACACCCTGAGACGCAAAGACTCTGAGACGCAGAGACGCAGTGACATTGAGAGACGGAGAGACGGAGAGACACTGAGACGCAGAGACACTGAGACGCAGAGACTCTGAGACGCAGAGACACTGAGACGCACAGACTCTGAGACGCAGAGTCGCAGAGACTATGAGACTTTGAGACTCTCAGACGCAGAGACACTGAGACGCAGAGACTCTGAGACGCTGAGACTCTGAGACGCAGAGACACTGAGACGCAGAGACTCTGAGACGCTGAGACTCTGAGGCGCAGAGACACTGAGACGCAGAGACGCTGAGACGCTGAGACTCTGAGGCACAGACACACTGAGACGCAGAGACTCTGAGACGCAGAGACACTGAGACGCAGAGACTCTGAGACGCTGAGACGCTGAGACTCTGAGACGCAGTGAAACTGAGACTCAGAGACTCTGAGACGCTGAGACTCTGAGGCGCAGAGAGACTGAGACGCAGAGACGCAGAGACTCTGAGACGCCGAGACACTGTGACGGAGAGACTCTGAGACGCAGAGACACTGAGACGCAGAGACTCTGAGACGCAGTGACACTGAGACGCAGAGACTCTGAGACGCAGAGACTCTGAGACGCAGTGACACTGAGACGCAGAGACTCTGAGACACAGAGACACTGAGAACCAGAGACTCTGTGACACGGAAACACTGAGACGCAGAGACCATGAGATGCAGAGACACTAAGACGCAGGCACGCAGAGACGCAGAGACACTGAGAAGCAGGGACGCAGAGACACAGAGACTCTGAAATGCAGAGACTCTGAGACGCATAAACTCTGAGACGCAGAGAGACTGAGATGCAGAGACTCTGAGACGCAGAGACACTGTGGCGCAAAGACTCTGAGATGCAGAGACACTGACACGCAGAGACACTGAGACGCAGAGTCTCTGAGACGAGAGACACAGAGACGGAGAGACCCTGAGACGCAGAGGCACTAAGACGCAGAGACTCTGAGACGAGAGACACTGAGACGCAGCGACTCTGAGACTCTGAGACGCCGAGACACTGAGACGCAGAGAGTCTGAGACTCAAAGACGCCGAGACACTGAGACGCAGAGACACTGGGACTCTGAGACTCTGAGACGCAGAGACACTGAGACGCACAGACTCTGAGACGCAGAGACACTGAGACGCAGCGACTCTGAATCGCAGAGACACTGAGACGTGGAGACTCTGAGACGCAGGGACTCTGACACGCCGAGACTCTGAGACTCTGAGATGCTGAGACACCGAGACGCAGAGACTCTGAGACTCTGAGACGCCGAGACACTGAGACGCAGAGACACTGAGACGCAGAGACTCTGAGACGCAGTGACACTGAGACGCAGAGACTCTGAAACGCAGAGTCGCAGAGACTATGAGAGTTTGAGACTCTCAGACGCAGAGACACTGAGACACAGAGACTCTGAGACGCTGAGACTCTGAGACGCAGAGACTCTGAGACGCAGAGACTCTGAGACGCTGAGACTCTGAGGCGCAGAGACACTGAGACGCAGAGACACTGAAACGCAGAGACTCTGAGATGCAGAGACATTGAGACGCAGTGACACTGAGACGCAGAGACATTGAGACGCAGAGACTCTGAGACACAGACACCCTGAGACGCAAAGACTCTGAGACGCAGAGACGCAGTGACATTCAGAGACGGAGAGACGGAGAGACACTGAGACGCAGAGACACTGAGACGCAGAGACTCTGAGACGCAGAGACACTGAGACGCACAGACTCTGAGACGCAGAGTCGCAGAGACTATGAGACTTTGAGACTCTCAGACGCAGAGACACTGAGACGCAGAGACTCTGAGACGCTGAGACTCTGAGACGCAGAGACACTGAGACGCAGAGACTCTGAGACGCTGAGACTCTGAGGCGCAGAGACACTGAGACGCAGAGACGCTGAGACGCTGAGACTCTGAGGCACAGACACACTGAGACGCAGAGACTCTGAGACGCAGAGACACTGAGACGCAGAGACTCTGAGACGCAGTGACACTGAGACGCAGAGACTCTGAGACGCAGAGACTCTGAGACGCAGTGACACTGAGACGCAGAGACTCTGAGACACAGAGACACTGAGAACCAGAGACTCTGTGACACGGAAACACTGAGACGCAGAGACCATGAGATGCAGAGACACTAAGACGCAGGCACGCAGAGACGCAGAGACACTGAGAAGCAGGGACGCAGAGACACAGAGACTCTGAAACGCAGAGACTCTGAGACGCATAAACTCTGAGACGCAGAGAGACTGAGATGCAGAGACTCTGAGACGCAGAGACACTGTGGCGCAAAGACTCTGTGATGCAGAGACACTGACACGCAGAGACACTGAGACGCAGAGTCTCTGAGACGAGAGACACAGAGACGGAGAGACCCTGAGACGCAGAGGCACTAAGACGCAGAGACTCTGAGACGAGAGACACTGAGACGCAGCGACTCTGAGACTCTGAGACGCCGAGACACTGAGACGCAGAGAGTCTGAGACTCAAAGACGCCGAGACACTGAGACGCAGAGACACTGGGACTCTGAGACTCTGAGACGCAGAGACACTGAGACGCACAGACTCTGAGACGCAGAGACACTGAGACGCAGCGACTCTGAATCGCAGAGACACTGAGACGCAGAGACACTGAGACGTGGAGACTCTGAGACGCAGAGACTCTGACACGCCGAGACTCTGAGACGCAGTGAAACTGAGACTCAGAGACTCTGAGACGCTGAGACTCTGAGGCGCAGAGAGACTGAGACGCAGAGACGCAGAGACTCTGAGACGCCGAGACACTGTGACGGAGAGACTCTGAGACGCAGAGACACTGAGACGCAGAGACTCTGAGACGCAGTGACACTGAGACGCAGAGACTCTGAGACGCAGAGACTCTGAGACGCAGTGACACTGAGACGCAGAGACTCTGAGACACAGAGACACTGAGACGCAGAGACTCTGAGACGCAGTGACACTGAGACGCAGAGACTCTGAGACGCAGAGACTCTGAGACGCAGTGACACTGAGACGCAGAGACTCTGAGACACAGAGACACTGAGAACCAGAGACTCTGTGACACGGAAACACTGAGACGCAGAGACCATGAGATGCAGAGACACTAAGACGCAGGCACGCAGAGACGCAGAGACACTGAGAAGCAGGGACGCAGAGACACAGAGACTCTGAAACGCAGAGACTCTGAGACGCATAAACTCTGAGACGCAGAGAGACAGAGATGCAGAGACTCTGAGACGCAGAGACACTGTGGCGCAAAGACTCTGAGATGCAGAGACACTGACACGCAGAGACACTGAGACACAGAGACGGAGAGACCCTGAGACGCAGAGACACTGAGACGCAGATACTCTGAGACGCAGAGACACTGAGACGCAGAGTCTCTGAGACGAGAGACACAGAGACGGAGAGACCCTGAGACGCAGAGGCACTAAGACGCAGAGACTCTGAGACGAGAGACACTGAGACGCAGCGACTCTGAGACTCTGAGACGCAGCGACTCTGAGACTCTGAGACGCCGAGACACTGAGACGCAGAGAGTCTGAGACTCAAAGAAGCCGAGACACTGAGACGCAGAGACACTGGGACGCAGAGAATCTGAGACGCAGAGACACCGAGAACCAGAGACTCTGAGACGCAGAGACTCTGAGACGCAGAGACTCTGAGACGCTGAGACTCTCAGATGCAGAGACACTGAGACGCACAGACTCCGAGACGCAGAGTCGCAGAGACTATGAGACTTTGAGACGCTGAGACGCAGAGACTCTGAGACGCAGGGACGCTGAGACGCAGAGACACTGAGACGCAGAGACTCTGAGACGCTGAGACTCTGAGGCGCAGAGACGGAGAGACTCTGAGACGCTGAGACTCTGTGACGCAGAAACTCTGAGACGCAGAGAGACTGAGACGCAGAGACTCTGAGACGCAGAGACACTGTGGCGCAAAGACCCTGAGACGCAGAGACACTGAGACGCAGAGACTCTGAGACGCAGAGACTCTGAGACGCAGAGACACTAAGACGCAGAGATTTTGAGACGCAGAGACACTGAGACGCAGAGACTCTGAGACGCAGAGACTCTGAGACGCAGAGACACTGAGACGCAGAGACTCTGAGATTCCGAGACACTGAGACACTGAGACGCAGAGACACTGAGACTCTGAGACACCGAGACACTGAGATGCAGAGACACTGAGACGCAGACACTCTGAAAGGCAGAGACTCTGAGACGCAGAGACACTGAGAACCAGAAACTCTGAGACGCAGAGACTCTGTGACGCATGGACACTGAGAACCAGAGACTCTGAAATGCAGAGACTCTGTGCCACGTAAACACTGAGATGCAGAGACCCTGAGACGCAGAGACACTGAGACGCTGAGACTCTGAGGCGCAGAGACGGAGAGACTCTGAGACGCTGAGACTCTGTGACGCAGGGACACTGAGACGCAGAGACTCTGAAACGCAGAGACTCTGAGACTCAGAAACTCTGAGACGCAGAGACATTGAGACGCAGAGAGACTGAGACGCAGAGACTCTGAGACGAAGAGACACTGTGGCGCAAAGACCCTGAGACGCAGGGACACTGAGACGCAGAAACTCTGAGACGCAGAGACTCTGAGACGCAGAGACACTAAGACGCAGAGATTTTGAGACGCAGAGACACTGAGACGCAGAGACTCTGAGACGCCGAGACACTGAGACACTGAGACGCCGAGACACTGAGACACTGAGACGCCGAGACACTGAGACGCAGAGACACTGAGAACCAGAGACACTGAGAACCAGAGACTCTGAGACGCAGACACTCTGTGCCACGGAAACACTGAGACGCAGGGACTCTGAGACGCAGAGACACTGAGAAGCAGGGACGCAGAGACACAGAGACTCTGAGACGCTGAGACTCTGAGATGCAGAGACTCTGAGATGCAGAAACTCTGAGACGCAGGGACGCAGAGACACTGAGACGCAGGGACACTGAGACGCAGAGACTCTGAGATGCAGAGACATTGAGACGCAGTGACACTGAGACGCAGAGACACTCAGACTCAGAGACGCAGAGACTCTGAGATGCAGAGACTCTGAGACGCAGAGACACTGAGACGCAGAGACTCTGAGACGCAGAGACATTGAGACGCAGTGACACTGAGACGCAGAGACACTCAGACTCAGAGACGCAGAGACACTGAGAACCAGAGACTCTGAAATGCAGAGACTCTGTGCCACGGAAACACTGAGATGCAGAGACTCTGAGACGCAGAAACACTGAGACGCAGAGACTCTGAGATGCAGAGACATTGAGACGCAGAGACTCTGAGACGCAGAAACTCTGAGACGCAGAGACACTGAGACGCAGAGACTCTGGGACGCAGAGACACTGAGACGCAGAGACTCTGAGACGCAGAGACTCTGAGACGCAGAGACTCTGAGACGCAGAGACACTGAGACGCAGAGACTCTGGGACGCAGAGACACTGAGAACCAGAGACTCTGAGACGCAGAGACTCTGCGACGCACGGACACTGAGAACCAGAGACTCTGAAATGCAGAGACTCTGTGCCACGGAAACACTGAGATGCAGAGACTCTGAGATGCAGAGACATTGAGACGCAGTGACACTGAGACGCAGAGACACTCAGACTCAGAGACGCAGAGACTCTGAGATGCAGAGACTCTGAGACGCAGAGACACTGAGACGCAGAGACTCTGAGACGCAGAGACACTGAGACGCAGAGACTCTGGGACGCAGAGACACTGAGACGCAGAGACTCTGAGACGCAGAAACTCTGAGACGCAGAGACACTGAGACGCAGAGACTCTGAGATGCAGAGACATTGAGACGCAGTGACACTGAGACGCAGAGACACTCAGACTCAGAGACGCAGAGACTCTGAGATGCAGAGACTCTGAGACGCAGAGACACTGAGACGCAGAGACTCTGAGACGCAGAGACACTGAGACGCAGAGACTCTGTGACGAAGAGACACTGAGACGCAGAGTCTCTGAGACGCAGAGACACTGAGACGCAGAGACATTGAGACGCAGAGACACTGAGACTCAGTGACACTGAGACGCAGAGACTCTGAGACGCAGTGACACTGAGACGCAGACACTCTGCGATGCAGAGACGGAGAGACTCTGAGACGCAGAGACACTGAGACGCAGAGACTCTGAGACGCAGAGACACTGAGACGCAGAGACTCTGAGACGCAGTGACACTGAGACGCAGACACTCTGCGATGCAGAGACGGAGAGACTCTGAGACGCAGAGACACTGAGACGCAGAGACTCTGAGACGCAGAGACACTAAGACGCAGAGACACTGAGACGCAGAGACTCTGAGACGCAGAGACACTGAGACGCAGAGACTCTGAGACGCAGTGACACTGAGACGCAGACACTCTGCGATGCAGAGACGGAGAGACTCTGAGACGCAGAGACACTGAGATGCAGAGACTCTGAGACGCCGAGACACTGAGACGCAGAGACACTGAGATGCAGAGACTCTAAGACGCAGAGAAGCAGAGACATTGAGATGCAGAGACGCTGAGACACAGAGACTCTGAGACGCAGAGACACTGAGACGCAGAGACACTGAGACGCAGAGACACTGAGACGCTGAGACTCTGAGAATGCAGAGACACTGAGACGCAGAGACACTGAGACGCAGAGACTCTGAGACGCTGATACTCTGAGGCGTAGAGACGTAGAGACTCTGTGACGCAGGGACACTGAGACGCAGAGACTCTGAGACGCAGAGAGACTGAGACGCAGAGACTCTGAGACGCAGAGACATTGAGACGCAGAGAGACTGAGACGCAGAGACTCTGAGACGCAGAGACACTCTGGCGCAAAGACTCTGAGACGCAGAGACACTGAGACGCAGAGAATCTGAGACGCAGAGACACTGAGACGCAGAGACGCAGAGACTTTGAGACTTTGAGACGCTGAGACGCAGAGACACTGAGACGCAAAGACTTTGAGACGCAGAGATGCAGTGACACTGAGACGCAGAGACTCTGTGACGCAGAGACATTGAGACGCAGAGACACTGAGACTCAGTGACACTGAGACGCAGAGACTCTGAGACGCAGAGACACTAAGACGCAGAGACATTGAGATGCAGAGACTCTGAGACGCAGAGACATTGAGACGCAGAGACTCTGAGACGCAGTGACACTGAGACGCAGACACTCTGCGATGCAGAGACGGAGAGACTCTTAGACGCAGAGACTCTGAGACGCAGAGACACTGAGACGCAGAGACATTGAGACGCAGAGACACTGAGACTCAGTGACACTGAGACGCAGAGACTCTGAGACGCAGTGACACTGAGACACAGACACTCTGCGATGCAGAGACGGAGAGACTCTGAGACGCAGAGACACTGAGACGCAGAGACTCTGAGACGCAGAGACACTGAGACGCAGAGACTCTGAGACGCAGTGACACTGAGACGCAGAAACTCTGCGATGCAGAGACGGAGAGACTCTGAGACGCAGAGACACTGAGACGCAGAGACTCTGAGACGCAGAGACACTAAGACGCAGAGACATTGAGACGCAGAGACTCTGAGACGCAGAGACACTGAGACGCAGAGACTCTGAGACGCAGTGACACTGAGACACAGTGACACTGAGACGCAGACACTCTGCGATGCAGAGACGGAGAGACTCTTAGACGCAGAGACACTGAGACGCAGAGACTCTGAGACGCAGAGACACTGAGACGCAGAGACACTGAGACGCAGTGACACTGAGACGCAGACACTCTGCGATGCAGAGACGGAGAGACTCTGAGACGCAGAGACACTGAGATGCAGAGACTCTGAGACGCCGAGACACTGAGACGCAGAGACACTGAGATGCAGAGACTCTGAGACGCCGAGACATTGAGACGCACAGACTCCAAGACGCAGAGAAGCAGAGACATTGAGATGCAGAGACGCTGAGACGCAGACACTCTGCGATGCAGAGACGGAGAGACTCTGAGACGCAGAGACGCTGAGACACAGAGACTCTGAGACGCAGAGACACTGAGACGCAGAGACACTGAGACGCAGAGACACTGAGACGCTGAGACTCTGAGAATGCAGAGACACTGAGACGCAGAGACACTGAGACGCAGAGACTCTGAGACGCTGATACTCTGAGGCGTAGAGACGTAGAGACTCTGTGACGCAGGGACACTGAGACGCAGAGACTCTGAGACGCAGAGACACTCTGGCGCAAAGACTCTGAGACACAGAGACACTGAGACACAGAGAATCTGAGACGCAGAGACACTGAGACGCAGAGACGCAGAGACTTTGAGACGCTGAGACGCAGAGACACTGAGACGCAAAGACTTTGAGACGCAGAGATGCAGTGACACTGAGACGCAGAGACTCTGTGACGCAGAGACGGAGAGACTCTGAGACGCAGAGACACTGAGACGCAGAGACTCTGAGACGCAGAGACACGGAGACGCACAGACTCTGAGACGCAGAGAAGCAGAGACATTGAGACGCAGAGACGCTGAGACGCAGAGACTCTTAGACGCAGAGACGCTGAGACACAGAGACTCTGAGACACAGAGACACTGAGACGCTGAGACTCTGAGACGCAGAAACACTGAGACGCAGAGACACTGAGATGCTGAGACTCTGAGACGCAGAGACACTGAGACACAGAGACGCTGAGACGCTGAGACGCAGAGACGCTGAGACGCTGAGACTCTGCGACGCAGAGACTCTGAGACGCTGAGACTCCGAGACGCAGAGACACTGAGACGCAGAGACACTGAGACACAGAGACGGAGAGACCCTGAGACGCAGAGACACAGAGACGCAGAGACTCTGAGACGCAGAGACACTGAGACGCAGAGACTCTGAGACACAGAGACACTGAGACGCAGAGACTCTGAGTCGCAGAGACTGTGAGACGCAGAGACTCTGAGATGCAGAGACTCTGAGATGCAGCGACTCTGAGACGCCGAGACACTGAGACGCAGAGACTCTGAGACGCAGAGAAACTGAGACGCAGAGCCTCTGAGACGCTGAGACTCTGAGACGCAGAGACACTGAGACGCAGAGACTCTGAGACGCAGAGACACTGAGACGCAGAGACTCTGAGACGCCGAGACACTGAGACGCAGAGACTCTGAGACGCAGAGAAACTGAGACGCAGAGCCTCTGAGACGCTGAGACTCTGAGACGCAGAGACACTGAGACGCAGAGACTCTGAGACGCAGAGACACTGAGACGCAGAGACTCTGAGACGGAGAGACTCTGAGACGCAGGGACACTGAGACGCAGAGACTCTGAGACGCAGAGACACTGAGACGCAGAGACACTGAGACGAGAGACACTGAGACGCAGAGACTCTGAGACGCAGAGACACTGAGACGAGAGACACTGAGACGCAGAGACTCTGAGACGCAGAGACACTGAGACGAGAGACACTGAGACGCAGAGACTCTGAGACGCAGAGAAACTGAGACGAGAGACACTGAGACGCAGAAACACTGAGACTCTGAGACGCCGAGACTCTGAGAACCAGAGACACTGAGACGCAGAGACACTGAGAACCAGAGACTCTGTGACGCAGAGAGTATGAGACGCAGAGGCTCTGTGACACGTAAACACTGAGACGCAGAGACCATGAGATGCAGAGACACTAAGACGCAGGCACGCAGAGACGCAGAGAAACTGAGACGAGAGACACTGAGACGCAGAGTCACTGAGACGCAGAGACTCTGAGACGCAGAGACACTGAGACGAGAGACACTGAGACGCAGAGACTCTGAGACGAGAGATTCCGAGGCGCAGAGACTCTGAGACGCAGAGACACTGAGACGAGAGACACTGAGACGCAGAGACTCTGAGACGCAGAGACACTGAGACGAGAGACACTGAGACGCAGAGACTCTGAGACGCAGAGACTCCGAGACACTGAGACGCAGAGACTCTGAGACGCAGAGACTCTGAGACGCAGAGACTTTGAGACACAGAGACACTGAGACGAGAGACACTGAGACGCAGAGACTCTGAGACGCAGAGAAGCTGAGACGCAGAGACTCTGAGACGCAGAGACACTGAGACGAGAGACACTGAGACGCAGAGACTCTGAGACGCAGAGACTCCGAGACACTGAGACGCAGAGACTCTGAGACGCAGAGACTCTGAGACGCAGAGACTTTGAGACACAGAGACGCAGAGACTCTGAGACGCAGAGACTCTGAGACGCAGAGACTCTGAGACGCAGAGACTCCGAGACACTGAGACGCAGAGACTCTGAGACGCAGAGACTCTGAGACGCAGAGACTCCGAGACACTGAGACGCAGAGACTCTGAGACGCAGAGACTCTGAGACGCAGAGACTCTGAGACGCAGAGACACTGAGACGCAGAGACACTGAGACGCAGAGACTCTGAGACGCAGAGACTCTGAGACGCTGAGACACAGACACGCTGAGGCACAGAAACTCTGAGACGCAGAGACTCGGACATGCAGTGACTCTGAGACGCTGAGACTGAGACGCAGAGAATCTGAGTCGCACAGACTGAGACGCCGAGACGCTGAGAGACAGAGACTCTGAGACGCAGAGACTGTGACGCAGAGACTCTGAGATGCTGAGACTCTGAGACGCAGAGACTGAGATGCAGAGACTCTGAGATGCTGAGACTCTGAGACGCAGAGACTGAGACGCAGAGACTCTGAGATGCTGAGATGCAGACACGCTGAGACTCAGACACGCTGCGACGCAGAGACTTTGAGACGCAGAGACTCTGAGACTCTGAGACGCAAAGGCGCAGAGACGCTGAGATGCTGAGACTCTGAGACGCAGACACTCTGAGACGCAGAGACTCTGAGACTCTGAGACGCAGGGACACTGAGACGCACAGACTCTGAGACGCAGAGACTCTGAGACGCAGCGACTCTGAATCGCAGAGACACTGAGATGCAGAGACACTGAGACGTGGAGACTCTGAGACGCAGAGACTCTGACACGCCGAGACTCTGAGATGCTGAGACACCGAGACGCAGAGACTCTGAGACGCAGAGACTCTGAGACGCAGTGACACTGAGACGCAGAGACTCTGAGACGCAGAGACACTGAGACGCTGAGACTCTGAGACGCAGAGTCGCAGAGACTATGAGACTTTGAGACTCTCAGACACAGAGACTCTGAGACGCTGAGACTCTGAGACGCAGAGACACTGAGACGCAGAGACTCTGAGATGCTGAGACTCTGAGGCGCAGAGACACTGAAACGCAGAGACTCTGAGATGCAGAGACATTGAGACGCAGTGACACTGAGACGCAGAGACATTGAGACGCAGAGACTCTGAGACACAGACACCCTGAGACGCAAAGACTCTGAGACGCAGAGACGCAGTGACATTGAGAGACGGAGAGACGGAGAGACACTGAGACGCAGAGACACTGAGACGCAGAGACTCTGAGACGCAGAGACACTGAGACGCACAGACTCTGAGACGCAGAGTCGCAGAGACTATGAGACTTTGAGACTCTCAGACGCAGAGACACTGAGACGCAGAGACTCTGAGACGCTGAGACTCTGAGACGCAGAGACACTGAGACGCAGAGACTCTGAGACGCTGAGACTCTGAGGCGCAGAGACACTGAGACGCAGAGACGCTGAGACGCTGAGACTCTGAGGCACAGACACACTGAGACGCAGAGACTCTGAGACGCAGAGACACTGAGACGCAGAGACTCTGAGACGCTGAGACGCTGAGACTCTGAGACGCAGTGAAACTGAGACTCAGAGACTCTGAGACGCTGAGACTCTGAGGCGCAGAGAGACTGAGACGCAGAGACGCAGAGACTCTGAGACGCCGAGACACTGTGACGGAGAGACTCTGAGACGCAGAGACACTGAGACGCAGAGACTCTGAGACGCAGTGACAATGAGACGCAGAGACTCTGAGACGCAGAGACTCTGAGACGCAGTGACACTGAGACGCAGAGACTCTGAGACGCAGAGACTCTGAGACGCAGTGACACTGAGACGCAGAGACTCTGAGACGCAGAGACTCTGAGACGCAGTGACACTGAGACGCAGAGACTCTGAGACACAGAGACACTGAGAACCAGAGACTCTGTGACACGGAAACACTGAGACGCAGAGACCATGAGATGCAGAGACACTAAGACGCAGGCACGCAGAGACGCAGAGTCACTGAGAAGCAGGGACGCAGAGACACAGAGACTCTGAAATGCAGAGACTCTGAGACGCATAAACTCTGAGACGCAGAGAGACTGAGATGCAGAGACTCTGAGACGCAGAGACACTGTGACACGGAAACACTGAGACGCAGAGACCATGAGATGCAGAGACACTAAGACGCAGGCACGCAGAGACGCAGAGACACTGAGAAGCAGGGACGCAGAGACACAGAGACTCTGAAACGCAGAGACATTGAGACGCATAAACTCTGAGACGCAGAGAGACTGAGATGCAGAGACTCTGAGACGCAGAGACACTGTGGCGCAAAGACTCTGAGATGCAGAGACACTGACACGCAGAGACACTGAGACGCAGAGTCTCTGAGACGAGAGACACAGAGACGGAGAGACCCTGAGACGCAGAGGCACTAAGACGCAGAGACTCTGAGACGAGAGACACTGAGACGCAGCGACTCTGAGACTCTGAGACGCCGAGACACTGAGACGCAGAGAGTCTGAGACTCAAAGACGCCGAGACACTGAGACGCAGAGACACTGGGACTCTGAGACTCTGAGACGCAGAGACACTGAGACGCACAGACTCTGAGACACAGAGACACTGAGACGCAGCGACTCTGAATCGCAGAGACACTGAGACGTGGAGACTCTGAGACGCAGAGACTCTGACACGCCGAGACTCTGAGACTCTGAGATGCTGAGACACCGAGACGCAGAGACTCTGAGACTCTGAGACGCCGAGACACTGAGACGCAGAGACACTGAGACGCAGAGACTCTGAGACGCAGTGACACTGAGACGCAGAGACTCTGAAACGCAGAGTCGCAGAGACTATGAGACTTTGAGACTCTCAGACGCAGAGACACTGAGACACAGAGACTCTGAGACGCTGAGACTCTGAGACGCAGAGACACTGAGACGCAGAGACTCTGAGACGCTGAGACTCTGAGGCGCAGAGACACTGAGACGCAGAGACACTGAAACGCAGAGACTCTGAGATGCAGAGACATTGAGACGCAGTGACACTGAGACGCAGAGACATTGAGACGCAGAGACTCTGAGACACAGACACCCTGAGACGCAAAGACTCTGAGACGCAGAGACGCAGTGACATTCAGAGACGGAGAGACGGAGAGACACTGAGACGCAGAGACACTGAGACGCAGAGACTCTGAGACGCAGAGACACTGAGACGCACAGACTCTGAGACGCAGAGTCGCAGAGACTATGAGACTTTGAGACTCTCAGACGCAGAGACACTGAGACGCAGAGACTCAGAGACGCTGAGACTCTGAGACGCAGAGACACTGAGACGCAGAGACTCTGAGACGCTGAGACTCTGAGGCGCAGAGACACTGAGACGCAGAGACGCTGAGACGCTGAGACTCTGAGGCACAGACACAATGAGACGCAGAGACTCTGAGACGCAGAGACACTGAGACGCAGAGACTCTGAGACGCAGTGACAATGAGACGCAGAGACTCTGAGACGCAGAGACTCTGAGACGCAGTGACACTGAGACGCAGAGACTCTGAGACACAGAGACACTGAGAACCAGAGACTCTGTGACACGGAAACACTGAGACGCAGAGACCATGAGATGCAGAGACACTAAGACGCAGGCACGCAGAGACGCAGAGACACTGAGAAGCAGGGACGCAGAGACACAGAGACTCTGAAATGCAGAGACTCTGAGACGCATAAACTCTGAGACGCAGAGAGACTGAGATGCAGAGACTCTGAGACGCAGAGACACTGTGGCGCAAAGACACTGAGATGCAGAGACACTGACACGCAGAGACACTGAGACGCAGAGACGGAGAGACCCTGAGACGCAGAGACACTGAGACGCAGATACTCTGAGACGCAGAGACACTGAGACGCAGAGTCTCTGAGACGAGAGACACAGAGACGGAGAGACCCTGAGACGCAGAGGCACTAAGACGCAGAGACTCTGAGACGAGAGACACTGAGACGCAGCGACTCTGAGACTCTGAGACGCCGAGACACTGAGACGCAGAGAGTCTGAGACTCAAAGACACCGAGACACTGAGACGCAGAGACACTGGGACTCTGAGACTCTGAGACGCAGAGACACTGAGACGCACAGACTCTGAGACGCAGAGACACTGAGACGCAGCGACT
Organism: Carcharhinus amblyrhynchos; assembly: GCF_965287045.1. Lineage (NCBI taxonomy): Eukaryota > Metazoa > Chordata > Chondrichthyes > Carcharhiniformes > Carcharhinidae > Carcharhinus > Carcharhinus amblyrhynchos. The sequence goes on from NW_027650002.1 coordinate 181,324, forward strand.
CTGAATCGCAGAGACACTGAGACGCAGAGACACTGAGACGCAGAGACTCTGACACGCAGAGACACTGAGACGCAGAGACTGTGAGACGCAGAGACTCTGAGATGCAGAGACTCTGAGATGCAGCGACTCTGAGACGCCGAGACACTGAGACGCAGAGACTCTGAGACGCAGAGAAACTGAGACGCAGAGCCTCTGAGACGCTGAGACTCTGAGACGCAGAGACACTGAGACGCAGAGACTCTGAGACGCAGAGACACTGAGACGCAGAGACTCTGAGACGGAGAGACTCTGAGACGCAGGGACACTGAGACGCAGAGACTCTGAGACGCAGAGACACTGAGACGCAGAGACTCTGAGACGCAGTGACACTGAGACGCAGAGACTCTGAGACCCAGAGACTCCGAGACACTGAGACGCAGAGACTCTGAGACGCAGAGACTCTGAGACGCAGAGACTTTGAGACACAGAGACACTGAGACGAGAGACACTGAGACGCAGAGACTCTGAGACGCAGAGAAGCTGAGACGCAGAGACTCTGAGACGCAGAGACACTGAGACGAGAGACACTGAGACGCAGAGACTCTGAGACCCAGAGACTCCGAGACACTGAGACGCAGAGACTCTGAGACGCAGAGACTCTGAGACGCAGAGACTTTGAGACACAGAGACGCAGAGACTCTGAGACGCAGAGACTCTGAGACGCAGAGACTCTGAGACGCAGAGACTCCGAGACACTGAGACGCAGAGACTCTGAGACGCAGAGACTCTGAGACGCAGAGACACTGAGACGAGAGACACTGAGACGCAGAGACTCTGAGACGCAGAGACTCCGAGACACTGAGACGCAGAGACTCTGAGACGCAGAGACTCCGAGACACTGAGACGCAGAGACTCTGAGACGCAGAGACTCCGAGACACTGAGACGCAGAGACTCTGAGACGCAGAGACTTTGAGACACAGAGACGCAGAGACTCTGAGACGCAGAGACTCTGAGACGCAGAGACTCCGAGACACTGAGACGCAGAGACTCTGAGACGCAGAGACTCTGAGACGCAGAGACTCCGAGACACTGAGACGCAGAGACTCTGAGACGCAGAGACTCTGAGACGCAGAGACTCTGAGACGCGGAGACACTGAGACGCAGAGACACTGAGACGCTGAGACACAGACACGCTGAGGCACAGAAACTCTGAGACGCAGAGACTCGGACATGCAGTGACTCTGAGACGCTGAGACTGAGACGCAGAGAATCTGAGTCGCACAGACTGAGACGCCGAGACGCTGAGAGACAGAGACTCTGAGACGCAGAGACTGTGACGCAGAGACTCTGAGATGCTGAGACTCTGAGACGCAGAGACTGAGATGCAGAGACTCTGAGATGCTGAGACTCTGAGATGCTGAGTCTCTGAGACGCAGAGACTGAGACGCAGGGACTCTGAGATGCTGAGATGCAGACACGCTGAGACTCAGACACGCTGCGACGCAGAGACTTTGAGACTCAGAGACTCTGAGACGCAGAGACACTGAGACACACAGACTCTGAGACGCAGAGACACTGAGACGCAGCGACTCTGAATCGCAGAGACACTGAGACGCAGAGACACTGAGACGCAGAGACTCTGACACGCCGAGACTCTGAGACTCTGAGATGCCGAGACACCGAGACGCAGAGACATTGAGACGCAGAGACACTGAGACTCAGAGACACTGAGACGCAGAGACACTGAGACGCAGAGACACTAAGACGCAGAGACATTGAGACGCAGTGACACTGAGACGCAGACACTCTGCGATGCAGAGACGGAGAGACTCTGAGACGCAGAGACACTGAGACGCAGAGACTCTGAGACGCAGTGACACTGAGACGCAGACACTCTGCGATGCAGAGACGGAGAGACTCTGAGACGCAGAGACACTGAGACGCAGAGACTCTGAGACGCAGAGACACTGAGACGCAGAGACTCTGAGACGCAGTGACACTGAGACGCAGACACTCTGCGATGCAGAGACGGAGAGACTCTGAGACGCAGAGACACTGAGATGCAGAGACTCTGAGATGCCGAGACACTGAGACGCAGAGACACTGAGATGCAGAGACTCTGAGCCGCCAAGACACTGAGACGCACAGACTCTAAGACGCAGAGAAGCAGAGACATTGAGATGCAGAGACGCTGAGACACAGAGACTCTGAGACGCAGAGACACTGAGACGCAGAGACTCTGAGACGCAGAGACACTGAGACGCAGAGACACTGAGACGCAGAGACACTGAGACGCTGAGACTCTGAGAATGCAGAGACACTGAGACGCAGAGACACTGAGACGCAGAGACTCTGAGACGCTGATACTCTGAGGCGTAGAGACGTAGAGACTCTGAGACGCAGAGACTCTGTGACGCAGGGACACTGAGACTCAGAGACTCTGAGACGCAGAGAGACTGAGACGCAGAGACTCTGAGACGCAGAGACATTGAGACGCAGAGAGACTGAGACGCAGAGACTCTGAGACGCAGAGACACTGTGGCGCAAAGACTCTGAGACGCAGAGACGGAGAGACGCAGAGACTCTGAGACGCAGAGACACTGAGACGCAGAGACACTGAGACGCAAAGACTTTGAGACGCAGAGATGCAGTGACACCGAGACGCAGAGACTCTGTGACGCAGAGACGGAGAGACTCTGAGACGCAGAGACACTGAGACGCAGATACTCTGAGACGCCGAGACACGGAGACGCACAGACTCTGAGACGCAGAGAAGCAGAGACATTGAGACACAAAGACGCTGAGACGCAGAGACTCTGAGACGCAGAGACGCTGAGACACAGAGACTCTGAGACACAGAGACACTGAGACGCTGAGACTCTGAGACGCAGAGACATTGAGACGCAGAGACGCTGAGACGCTGAGACTCTGCGACGCAGAGACTCTGAGACGCTGAGACTCCGAGACGCAGAAACACTGAGACGCAGAGACACTGAGACACTGAGACACAGAGACGGAGAGACCCTGAGACGCAGAGACACAGAGACGCAAAGACACTGAGACGCAGAGACGCTGAGACGCAGAGACACTGAGACGCAGAGACTCTGAGACGCAGAGACACTGAGACGCAGAGGCACTAAGACGCAGAGACTCTGAGACGAGAGACACTGAGATGCAGCGACTCTGAGACGCTGAGACTCTGAGACGCCGAGACACTGAGACGCAGAGACTCTGAGACGGAGAGACTCTGAGACGCAGGGACACTGAGACGCAGAGACTCTGAGACGCAGTGACACTGAGACACAGAGACTCTGAGACGCAGAGACTCTGTGACACGGAAACACTGTGACGCAGAGACCATGAGATGCAGAGACACTAAGACGCAGGCACGCAGAGACGCAGAGACTCTGAAACGCAGAGACTCTGAGACGCAGAAACTCTGAGACGCAGAGACATTGACAGGCAGAGACGCAGAGACACTGAGACGCAGAGACGCAGCGACGCTGAGACGCAGAGAAACTGAGACGAGAGACACTGAGACGCAGAGACACTGAGACGCAGAGACTCTGAGACGCAGAGACTCCGAGGCGCAGAGACACTGAGACGCAGAGACTCTGAGACGCAGAGACACTGAGACGAGAGACACTGAGACGCAGAGACTCTGAGACGCAGAGACTCTGAGACGCAGAGACACTGAGACGAGAGACACTGAGACGCAGAAACACTGAGACTCTGAGACGCCGAGACACTGAGACGCAGAGACTCTGAGACGCAGAGACACTGAGAACCAGAGACACTGAGACGCAGAGACACTGAGAACCAGAGACTCTGTGACGCAGAGACTCTGAGACGCAGAGACACTGAGACGAGAGACACTGAGACGCAGAGACTCTGAGACGCAGAGAAACTGAGACGAGAGACACTGAGACGCAGAAACACTGAGACTCTGAGACGCCGAGACACTGAGACGCAGAGACTCTGAGACGCAGAGACACTGAGAACCAGAGACACTGAGACGCAGAGACACTGAGACGCAGAGACTCTGAGACACAGAGACACTGAGAACCAGAGACTCTGTGACGCAGAGACTATGAGACGCAGAGGCTCTGTGACACGTAAACACTGAGACGCAGAGACCATGAGATGCAGAGACACTAAGACGCAAGCACGCAGAGACTCAGAGAAACTGAGACGAGAGACACTGAAACGCAGAGACTCTGAGACGCAGAGTCACTGAGACGCAGAGACTCTGAGACGCAGAGACACTGAGACGAGAGACACTGAGACGCAGAGACTCTGAGACGCAGAGACTCTGAGACGAGAGACACTGAGACGCAGAGACTCTGAGACGAGAGACTCCGAGGTGCAGAGACTCTGAGACGCAGAGACACTGAGACGAGAGACACTGAGACGCAGAGACTCTGAGACGCAGAGACACTGAGACGAGAGACACTGAGACGCAGAGACTCTGAGACGCAGAGACTCCAAGACACTGAGACGCAGAGACTCTGAGACGCAGAGACTCTGAGACGCAGAGACTTTGAGACACAGAGACACTGAGACGAGAGACACTGAGACGCAGAGACTCTGAGACGCAGAGAAGCTGAGACGCAGAGACTCTGAGACGCAGAGACACTGAGACGAGAGACACTGAGACGCAGAGACTCTGAGACCCAGAGACTCCGAGACACTGAGACGCAGAGACTCTGAGACGCAGAGACTCTGAGACGCAGAGACTTTGAGACACAGAGACACTGAGACGAGAGACACTGAGACGCAGAGACTCTGAGACGCAGAGAAGCTGAGACGCAGAGACTCTGAGACGCAGAGACACTGAGACGAGAGACACTGAGACGCAGAGACTCTGAGACCCAGAGACTCCGAGACACTGAGACGCAGAGACTCTGAGACGCAGAGACTCTGAGACGCAGAGACTTCGAGACACAGAGACGCAGAGACTCTGAGACGCAGAGACTCCGAGACACTGAGACGCAGAGACTCTGAGACGCAGAGACTCTGAGACGCAGAGACACTGAGACGAGAGACACTGAGACGCAGAGACTCTGAGACGCAGAGACTCCGAGACACTGAGACGCAGAGACTCTGAGACGCAGAGACTCCGAGACACTGAGACGCAGAGACTCTGAGACGCAGAGACTCTGAGACGCAGAGACTTTGAGACACAGAGACGCAGAGACTCTGAGACGCAGAGACTCTGAGACGCAGAGACTCCGAGACACTGAGACTCCGAGACACTGAGACGCAGAGACTCTGAGACGCAAACACTCTGAAACACAGAGACGCAGAGACTCTGAGACACAGACACTCTGAGAATCTGAGACGCAGAGAATCTGAGAAGCAGATACGCAGAGACTCAGAAACGGAGAGTCTCTGAGATGCAGAGACTCTGAGACGCAGAGAGGCAGAGACTCTGAGACACAGAGATGCAAAGATTCTGAGACACCGACACTCTGAGACTCTGAGTTGCAGGGATGCAGAGATGCAGAGACTCCAAGACGCTGAGAGTCTGAGAAGCTGAGACTCTGAGACGCAAAGACGCAGAGACTCCAAGACTCTGAGACTCTGAGACTCGGAGACGTGGAGACACAGAGACTCTGAGACGCAGAGGTGCAGAGACGCAGAGGCGCAGAGACGCTGAGACACAGAGATGCAAAGACGCAGAGACTCTGAGACGCAGAGACGCAGAGACTCTGAGACGCAGAGACACTGAGACCCAGAGACTCTGAGACATGGAGACTCTGAGACGCTGAGAATCTGAGACGCCAAGACTCTGAGACGCTGAGACAAAGAGACTCTGAGACGCAGAGACTCTGAGTCACAGGGACGCAGAGATGCAGAGACTCTGAGACTCTGGGACTCTGAGAAGCTGAGACTCTGAGACGCAAAGACGCAGAGACTCCGAGATGCTGAGACTCTGAGACGCAGAGACGCAGAAACATTGAGTCACAGAGGCGCAGAGACTCTGAGACGCAGAGAAGCAGAGACGCAGAGACTCTGAGACGCAGAGACCCTGAGACTCAGAGACTCAGAGACGCAGAGACTCTGAGACGCTGAGACTCTGAGACACAGAGACTCTGAGACACAGAGACTCTAAGACACAGAGACTCTAAGACACAGAGACTCTGAGACACAGAGACTCTGAGACACAGAGATTCTGAGACGCAGAGACGCAGAGT